>NW_008336359.1:1485808-1493603 GCF_000622305.1 Nannospalax galili
GTGCATTGCCTGCATGTAGGTGAGTGCACCCATGTCATGCAATGCCCTCGAAGGACAGAAGAGGCTGTTGGATCCCCTGGAACTGGCATTGCGGACAGTTGTTAGCTGCCTTGTGGGTGCTGGGATTCGATCCCCAGTCTTCTTCAAGAACAACCAGTGTTCTTAATCGCTGAACCATCTCTCCAGCCCGAAATAAATATTTTTAAATATTTTATATACAAAGGAAAGAAAAAGAAAGAGCACAAATTTGCATGGCACATGCATGGGGCTGTTCATTAAAGCACATGTTCCTCTGACTAATTACATTATTAAGTAACAATGTCTGAATCTGCATCAGGAATACAGTCAGCTAATTATGAGCACGGTCAAGATTTTTTTCCTTATTCTCCCATGGTTTGCAATTTTATTTGAATAATCAACTTCAAAATAGGTCTCCCTAGTGGGTAAATGTGTTGTGAAAGTTTCGAAGGCCAAATTTATAGTGTAAATTTATCTAGTATCTTGAGGTATAGTTCTCTTCTAATCCAAGAAAATATTCCAGAAGGAAATATGTTTGATGAAAGGTACAGGCAATTTATGGCACCTAATCAAAACTGACTAAACCACAAATGCCACCCGTATTGGCTGCTGTTTATTTTACACATTGGCACAGTAATGTAGATTGATGACAGAAATAACAGTAATATAGACTTCATCTGGGGCTGCTTAGAAGTCAATAAATAATAGGCTAGAAAAGAAAGTGACCAACGATGCCTATAAATTGTGGCCGGTGTCTTGCCAACTTCCAGGGGATGACTGGTAGAGCCCTTCTGCTTATTGATCCCAAAACCTCCTCCAAAAAAGCCTCCCCAGAAAACAAGCACTAGAAGAAAACCTCCACAGAGGAGCAGAAACGAGTGTCCAAACTGAAAAAAAATCACAAGTCGGTTTTGATTTTTATCCTGCAATAACAGGAACGTCTCTCTCATGACTAGATTGAAATCAAAAGTTTACAAACCACCTGGATAGCAGTGAAATGGGGGAGGGAGGTTGTAAGGGTCCAAGTGATTCAGGTTGGTTGTCCCCAGAATCTATGCCACCCTCATTTTGGATTTTTTTAATTTTTATTTTTTATTTACTCTTTATGTGTATGAGTGTCATGCTTACATGTATGTAAGTACATCCGTGTTGTGCAGTGCCCGTAGAGAACATAAGAGGTGCCAGATCCCCGGAACTGGAGTTACAGGTGGTTGTTAGCCACCATGTGGGTGCTGGGATTTGAACCTGGGTCTTCTCCAAAAGCAGCTGGTGTTCTTAACCTCTGAGCCATCTCTCCAGCCCCCAGCCTCATTTTGAATCAGATAATCCAACCCAATTCCTAGACCTTCTTCACTTGTTTCATTTGTGAAAATGATCACTCACCCACTAAATGGCAGGCTTTGTGGCTTGAGCTATAATACTTTATTTTAAAAATAATTCCCTGCAGGGCTGGAGAGATGGCTCAGCGGTTAAGAGCACTGGCCGTTCTTGTAGATGATTCAAGTTCGATTCCCAACACCCACACAGTGGCTAACAACCATCCATAGCTCCAGTTCCAGGGCATACAACACCCTCTTCTGAACTCTGCAGGCACTGCACGACACAAGTGCACATACACACATGCAGGCAATACACTCATTCACATTAAATAAATAAATAAAATATATTTTAAAATAATAATCCCCTGCAGATGTGCGCTACAAATATTGTTACAAACATTAGCTTTGTTATGTTCCCATTTAAGTAATAGGGCCAAAGGAAAGGAGCTAAAATTGTAATCTATAATAGAGTTTCACACTTTGTACAAAATGTTCTGGGTTTGGCTACAAGTCCTTAGGCCCTCACTGCAGGGTTACCTGGGCACTACACTGTATCTGTCACTGAGTTCAGGGTTGGAATATAATATCTCAGCACGCAGTTAGTTGAATTTAGGAAATATTATTGTAACCATTAAAGGAAAATGGAAGGATTATTCTAGGCCATAAGTGTGTTGTCTACAGTAGCTTATTAGCTGCTCTAACTAAACTAATGAGCTCATTAGTACCCAAAAGGCCAGAGAGAAGATAAAAAATTACTTTTTGATGTATTTTGTAATCTAAAGTCTTCCACGAACTTTAGCCTTGACAAACAATATATTTTCTTCTGATCATATTCATAAAGAGATCTCATTTGTAAGAAAAATTTCCATTTCACATAATCACACTTATTATCAATAGTGTCTACTTTGAAACAGCTAGAATCCAAACACTCAGAAATTGAAGAGGAGGTGACGGGGTACGTAAAGGCATGGATGTTAGGAGGGCAAGGGAGGTTTATCAGCATGTTAGGATCCTCCACTTATAGAGGTGTTAACAGGTGTTTTTTTGTTTTGTTTTGTTTTGTTTTTTGTCTATTTGAGGCAGGGTCTCCCTGTAGCCCTAGTTGGCCTGGAACTCACTATGTAGACCAGGCTGGACTCAAACTCACAAAGATCCACCTGCCTCTGCCTCCCAAGTGTTGGGACTAAAGGCATGAGATCCACCACCACGCCCAGTGGTGTTAGTTTTTAAGGCTTTGAGCCCCAACACAGAGGTTGTTTTCTCAAAAGATAACATTAGAACCCTTCATTGTAACACCTAGTTATAAACAAACCACCTAGATTGACAACAAATAAGGTAAAGTGAATATTGAGGAACTTCACAGCTTTCCACTACATGACAAGAAGACAGAAAGATTTTAAGTTTTGGTTAAAAATATAGGCAGGTGCTGGGCGTGGTGGCACATGGCTTTAATCCCAGCACTCAGGAGGCAGAGGCAGGCAGATCTCTATGAGTTCAAGGCCAGCCTGGTCTACATAGTGAGTTCCAGGACAGCTGGGGCTACAGGGAGACCCTGTCTCAAAAAGACCAAAAAATATATATATATATATACATATATATATAGGCAGGTGTGGTGGCACACAACTGTAACCCCAGCACCCAGAAGGCTAAAGTAGAAAGACAGTGAGTTTGAAGCCAGACTATATTAATGAGTTTGAGGCCAGCCTCAGCTTCCTAGTAAGACTCTGCCTTAGGGTTAGGAAGATGCCTCAGTGGGTAAAGTGCTTCCTAAGCAAGCATGAGGACCAGAGTTTGGATTCCCAGAACACCCACGTACAAAGCCAGATGGCAGTGGTAGCTCACCTGAAATCAGATGGCCTGAACCCTGAGCTCCAGGTTTCCTGAGAGAATTTGTCTCAATATGCAAAGTGGAAAACAACCAAGGAAGACACCCAACACCAACCTCGGGCCTCCATACACACATAAGCCAATATATTCACACACATGTGAATGCATAAATACATAAGTACTCTCCTTAAAACATGCACATGCAGGGCTGAAGAGATGGCTCAGCAGTTAAGAGCACTGACTGCTCTTGCAGAGGACCCGGGTTCAATTCCCAGCACCCACATGGCGGCTATGAACCGTCCTAAACTCCAGTTCCAGGGGAATCCGAAGCCCTCTTCTGACCTCCTCGGCATTGCATGACACGGGTGCACTCACATACATGCAGGCAATACACTCATACACATAAAATAAAAAAAATAACAAAATATTTAAAAAATCGTGCACATGCATACACACATGCATGCATATGCAAAAAGACTGCATGAAAACACACATGCATGCACACGCATGGGTACACACACACAAACACACACACACTCTGTGCTGAAGAACGACCCTCTGGTTTATTAGTGTAACAATAAGCAGCAGCTACTCCGAATTAGATGCCATACTCTCTACCATGCTCTCATCAAAGCCTTGTAAAAGTTCTATGTGATGTAAAAAGTAAAAAATTGTATGGAATGAAAAGCATTTTAGCCCTTCTACACAAACAAACAAGTTTAGAAAGTTTCTAGCAAGTGGCTAAGCCAAAACTCACAGCGGTCTCTCAGGCTCTAAAGCTCCTATTTCGCACTCTGGCAGTCTCATGGCCAATGTCACCGCTCTTTTGAAACAGTCGAGTGAATCCAACCATTTAAAATACAGAGCCATATTTTAATAGCATCTATTTAGCAAAACATTTTTAAAGTAGTTTTAAAAGCAAGAAAGGTAAAACAGTTTATCAAAATGTTTCCAAAGATCAGTATACACTGAAATGGCAGAAAATGTATTTCAAACAAAGTAAGCCTCCCACCACCCGGAGCACAGGTGACAGATACCAGGTGTATGTGCTGCCACTCCAGTCTCCTGCATCCCGCATCCCTGGTGGCATCCTTAGTTAATCACAGCACTTTCCATGCTAAGTCTGGATGTGGTCTCAGAATCCTTTCCAAAGCCAGGGTCAGTGGTACATGCCTGCAGTTCCAACTACTCAGGAGGCTGATGTAGGAGTTCTTGAGCCCAAGTGCAAGGCCAGCCTGGGCAACAGCAAGACCATCAAATCGCAGGAAAAAAAACAAAAAAAGAATGCTTTCCATGCCCAGTCACCAGTGATAAACATTCAGAAGCAACCACCTAATGAAACTAATCTGCCCCCTATGTGAATGCACTAATTTATGTTTTAATTATGTAGGAACTTTTTTTTTGTCATTTTGAGACCAAAAAAAAAGGGTCCTCCTTATAGCCCCAGCTGGTCTGGAACTTGCTAAGTAGACCAGGCTGGCCTTGAACTCTCAGAGATCCACCTGCCTCTGCCTCTGAGTGCTGGGATTAAAGGCATGCGCCACCACACCCAGCTTGCAGGAACTTTTTCAAGCATTTGTGAACTTTGTCAAGATGTCTCACAACACTAAGAGAACTCTTCATGCTGTTAGTGATGAGAAGGAGAGGAGAGGCAGGGAGAGACAGTAATCAGAATGCATTATATATGTACGAAACAGTCTAAGAACAAACTCAATAATAAAAATAAAATTAAGCAGGGAAATATTTTAAGGAGAGGAAATTGTGCCAAGGCCTTGACATTGATAAGAGCCTGCCATGTTGGCTGAAGGTCGGGAGTGGGACCTTTAACCTATAAAGAGTGCTAAGGATCAAACTCCTTTTGGCTTCAGAAGTCACAGTTAGGAATTTGATTTCATTCTAAATACAATGGTCATCTTGATGCTTCAACAGTTTAAGTACAGAAGAGGATAATACAATTTACATTTCAGAATGTTCTTTTTGCTCCTATGTGGGGAAGGTTCTGGAAAGGGTAGGGTAAGCATAGAAATAGATTATTTTTGGAGAGACATGCTGACCTCAGTTTCCCATGTGTCAGGATTATAAGCATGCACCACCACACCCAGCTTTTCTTTTTTAAAAACAGAATTAAAGTGATTATTCCAAATTCAAGTCCCTCCCATACTTGGGGTTGAACCCAGGACCTCACACATGCTAGGCAAGCACTATTACCACTGAGCTACATCCCCAGCCCTAGAAAAGGATTCCTAAATGGACTCTTCAATGCTAGACATACTAATGATGAGAATTCGCACCCTAAAAAGATAGATAATTAGGTCCCATAAAGGAGGGGAGAACAACCTGGAAGATAGATGCTCCCAAACCCTAAAGCTGGTCTGTCAACACTGTAATCATTCTTCACTGGATTCTTCCACAGGTGGGTAGATTCCTCTGTGTTCAAAAAACAGAGCAAAAATCAAAAATCCTCCATGTAACCATCCCATTCTCCATTCTCCCTTGACCTCTCTCAACTTTCTTCTTCATGTTTTCTTTCTTTCTTCCTTTTTTTTTTTTTTTTTTTTTGGACGGGGTCCTCCTCTAAGTAGCCCCAGCTAGCCTGGAACTCAGTATGTAAATCAGAAATCAGGCAGGTCTTGAGATCCATCTGCTTCTGCCTGCTTGAGTTAAAGGGATTAAAGGCACAAACCACCATGTCCAGTACCTGACATCTTTTTTTATTTATTTAATTAATTGTATTTATTTATATTTTATGTGTATGAGCATTTTGGTTGCATCCACCTCATGCATGCAATGCCTTCGGAGGTGAGAAGAGGGTATGGGGGCCCCTAGAACTGGAGCTAAGGATAGTTGTTAACCACCATGTGGGTGCTGGGAACTGTATGTGGGTCCTCTGCAAGAGTAGCCAGTGCTCTTAACCACTGAGCCATCTCTCCAGAACCCCCTGACCTCTCTTAATGCTCTGCAGTCTTCCCACATAACACCCAGATCTAACCCTGATAGAATAGATGGTGATACACTTGTCCTGTGTCTTAGACTTTAGACTTTATTAGTCCCAGAATTTACTATAGCCCTGGACTCTAGATCTGTTGTTAATGACAACCTAGTTAAAGTGATTCCCTCCCATTTGTTCTTAGTTTGGCTGAAAATCAAAAACATTAAGTTCTTTAACCTGCCCCTGACAACTTGCATCTTTTCTGAAGATTAAAAATAATAACAGCATTGGGCTGGAGAGATGCCTCAGTGGTTAAAAGCACTGGTTGCTCTTGCAGAGGACCTAGGTTTGATTCCCAGAACCCACATGGCAGCTAACAACTGTCTGTAACTCCAGTTCCAGGAAAATCCAACCCCCTCTTCTGGCCTCCATGAGCATTGCACAACATAGGTGCACTTACATGCATGCAGGCAATACATACTAATTTATTTATTTTTATTTTATGTGTATGAGTGTGTTATGGCCTGCATGTATATAAGTGTACCTGTGTCATGCAATGCCTGTGGAGGTCAGAAGAGGGTATCAGATCCCCTGGAACTGGAGTTATGGATGGTTGTTAGTCACCATGTGGGTGCTGGGATAAGAACCTGGGTCCTCTACAAGAGTAGCCAATGCTCTTAACCACTGACTCACCTCTCCAGCCCCAATAAAATATTTTTTTAATAATAGTAACATCAACAGACTTATAGGAAGTTCAAACAGGCCATTCTATCTTTTCTACTGAGTTCATGGAAATGTGAAACCTAAATTGGAAGGGATCCACAGGAACATCTGCATTGGAAGTTCTCATATTTCACTTCCAATTACCACCAAAGACCCAGGTGAATAGAAGTCCCCATGTTTCAGGCGCCCCGGACAGGGTAGCAGATCCTCCAGGAGATACAGTGACCAGGAAAAGGAGAGCATCATCCACCAACTGTTCCTTCTCTGATAGGGGAAACCCATCACCAACCACAAAAGCTGTTGCCTATCACACAGTTGTCCCCTATACAAGCACCCTGCTCCTCAGCAACAGCTAAGTCCACAGCAGTTTGCTGGTGTGTTTGGTGGAAATTCCAATTCCTGTAGCTTTGTAACACTGAGCTAAAAATACAGTGTCAGCTGGCACATGGCCCAGATTCTGGAACCCAAAGAAGGATGAGGGGTAAATAGGAAGGGATGTTGCTCCCAGGGAAACAGATGAGGCAGTAAGAAGCCGGGGGCCATGTGGTGACATGGGGGAGGAGGAGGAGGGTGTCAGCATGCAAAGGGAACAGTTATTAGAGGAGGAAAACAGAAGAGAGCTTCTTTTAATAACAGTTCTTTGGGAGATGAAAAAAAAGCAGTCTCCTCTAAATTACCTTTCTCCACTCAGTCCAGATGATAGCTAATTTTCAAAGTAAGAAATTGCTTTACATAGAGTTTACACAGTATAAATCCCTAGGTTTTGGATATGCATTGTGCTATATTTTATTTATTTTTAGTTAACTCATAACTGTATTTATTAATGGAGAACAGGCTGACAATTTGATATACAAACACAGTTAAGTCATGGTCAAATTAGAGTAATTAGCATTTCCATATCCTTAAACTAACTGTTAGCCTTTCTTTGTGATGTAAACCTTTTAGTTTCTCTCTTCTAGTTATTTTTTTAATATATTTT
>NW_008336359.1:1493724-1517652 GCF_000622305.1 Nannospalax galili
GCCATGTGGGTGCTGGGAATCGAACCTGGGTCCTCTGTAAGAACAGCCAGTGCTCTTAACCACTGAGCCATCTCTCCAGCCCCTCAACCAGTTATTATTTCTATTATTTTTTATTTTTGGTCTTTCTTGAGACAGGGTTTTCCTGTAGCCCCAACTGGCCTGGAACTCCCTGTGTAGACCAGGCTGGCCTCAAAATCACAGCGATCCACCGGCCTACAGGTGTGAGCCACCATGCCCGGCTTTTGGGTATTTTTAAACACATTTTAAGAAGTGTTTTAGGACATGGTGGTGTACGCTTTTAATCCCAGAGACAGAGGCAGGCAGATCTCTGTGAGATGGAGGCCAGCCTGGTCTACATTGCAAGTTCCAGGTCAGCTGGGGCTACAGGGAGACCTGTCTCAAAAGGACCAAAATAAATAGATAAATAAAATAAAAATATCACTAAGTGTAAAAAAAAGTCTTAAAAATACTCCAAGGGCTAAAATGTCAGAATGTCACTTATACCAAATACAAAAAAGATAAAGCTTCAAAACTATTAAAATGGTAATGGTTGGAGACAGAAAAATAAAAAGAACAAAAATGACCAGAATAGAAAATAAAAAAGTAAATAACAGAACAACTGAAAACCCATACTTTACAACTAGATTTTCTGGCTTCAGATTTCAGCTCTATGAATCACTGGCTTAAACCCTCAATGTCTTTACAGAGGAGCCTTTCAGCTATAGTATCTATTCACAGGGATCCGTAAAGATTAAGTGAGTCAATTATATGCAACGTGCCTAGAGTTCACTTGACACATAGTGCCACAGAGGTGCACATAAGTAGATATACATACATCAAAAAGCTGGGATCAGGACAATGGGACAGCTCGGCTAGTAAAAGACTTTAGTTTGAACATCAGGACCCACATGGTGGAAGGACAGAACTGACTCCCTCAAGTTGTCTGCTGACCTACACACACACTATGATGTAAGTGTACTCCCTACACACACACACACACACACACACACACACACGCACACACACACACATTCCACATATACACACAGAAATCAATAAAAGTAATTTAAAAAAAAATTTAAGCTGAGATTGTGAGTTCATTCATGAGGAAACATCAAAATCATGAAGTCAGAAATAAGACAAAAACATTCAAAGTCAGTATCACTATTTAAATTTTCATTCTGGAAACACAAGCCAAGACCTCTGAATAGAAAAATATAATCGTATAAATGCAGAAGAATAAAAGATAGGATCATTATTTACATACAACAAGATACAAATCCTCAAAATACAGAAAGAACCAACTAAAAACCTATCAGAAACAAACTAACATCAGATTTATTTAATTCATTTACTAGCCCAAAATGAAATAAAAGGAGAAATATACGAGCAATCTCAGGACAGCACAACCAGGAGGCAGAGGTTTTTGAGAACCTACCTCGGCAATATAACTTTGGGGACTCCCATGTGCCCAGGGCTGTGCAGCGTGCAACTCTTTCTTCTGAGACTCCCAGAAATCCTTCTTTGCAACTGTAATGGACCTGGCTGCCCAGCCTGGAGGTGTAATTTCCTACGATGTAGCCACCTGGGACCTCAGGAGGGATACCACAGTCTATTTCTGAAAACAAATTTGTGTCAACTCCATTACTGGATAAATGTAAGTTTTCAGAATTCACAATCTCACTCCACCTGTACCTTGTGCCTCACACCTATTATGAGAACACTGGCTCATTTCCATGAAGCTTCTGAGCACATGTCCAATGACTGTCTTTATGTGTTCTTCTGGCCCTTCATCTAAAAAAGCATGTACACAGGCACAAAACTAAAAGATTTTCGCAATCAATCCTTATTCATATTCAGTAAAGAGATACCTGGTCCAATGAAATAATATCTGCATTGCAAAATACCTTAAGTTGCATATTCTTTCCTAATTTCTAAGGTCACTTTTGAGATTCTGGGTTCTTACCAGAACCCAGAGTTAATATCCAAAGTTCATTAATTCCTTTCAGTAGGTTGTTTAGTTTTTTTTAATGTGGCTCTTTATCAAGTCATTTGTTTTATTTTATACAAATATTTGAAGATAATTTCCACTCACATCTCCAACAGAGACCTAAAGACATCAAAAGGATGAGACAGTCACACCCATCAAATCTCACCCTGAGATGCTGAGTTCACTGGCAGACACCCACCTATGCATGATGTGGCATCCTTGGTTGGGTGGAAAGGCTCAGGCCCGTTCTCTGGCAAATATCCATCCATGCAGTAGCATTTGAAGCTCCCGTGAGTGTTAACACACTGACCTCCATGCCTGCACAGGCCAGAAACTTCACACTCATCTATGTCTTGAGTCCCATCCCAGATATGAGAAGAGAAAAGAAGGGAAGACGTTATGACAGTCACTTTCTCACATCCTCCATCAACCCCAATAAATACATGTGTTTGCAATTGTATTGTAAATTTTCTTTTACCCCTTAAAGTTCTTCATATAAATTCTTCATATCATAGACATTAAAAACATAAGAAATGGGGGCTGGAGAGATGGCTTAGCAGCTAAGAACACTGGCTGCTCTTTCAGAGGGCCCAAGTTTGATTCCCAGCACTCACATGGCAGCTAACAACTCCAGTTCCAAGGGGGTCCAATGCCCTCTTCTGACCTCTGCCAGCATTGCATGACATAGATGCACTTACATACGTGCAGGCAATACACTCATACACATTAAAATAATAATAATTTTTTAAATTAAGGTGGAGACCCTGCCCCTTAGTGCAGTGCTACTTGACCAGGCCATAGACATGCAGCTCTCTGTACTTCTGTCTGGTTTTCAGAAAAGCAGAATCTCTCCTCTTCCCTTTTATATCTCTTTTCTAGCCCTGCTTTCCCTAACACCTAGGTCCTCAACATTTTCAGTTTCCTTACTTCCCCTACTCATGTGTATATCCCTTTAGAGTCAGGAATGATGAAGAAATATTAGGCCCTGAATGCTCCTTGAATGACTACCATCCTCCAACCACCTTCCCCAATATGACACAACCTCAACCACAAGCCCCTCTTCCAGAGAGAGAAGTATAAAAACTCTGAATCTAAGCCAGACATGGTAGTGCACACCTTTATTTCCAGTACTCAGGAGGCAGAAGCAGGGGGATCTCTGTGAGTTCAAGGCCAGCCTAGTCTACATAGTGAATTCCAGGAGGAGGCTACAGGGAGACCCTGTCTCAAAAAGATCGAAAAAAAAAAAAAAGATACAAAGATGAATAAGGGGCCAGCAAGATGCCCCTAGACCCTGGTTTTTTCTCTGCCTAATAAACCTGCTTGTTCTGTTAAAAAAAAAAATTAAGATAGCAAGTGACTGAAGAGGATGCCCAATCTCAGCCTCTAGCCTCTATATGTATACACACACACACACAAAGCTTTTCCATCTTCCACCTCTATTATGTTTTGGTTTGGTTTGTTTTTTAACTATATAGAAGGCTGGAGAGATGGCTCAGCAGTTAAGAGCACTTACTGTTCTTACAGAGGACCTAGGTTCAGTTCTCTGCACCAACATGACAGTTCACAACTGCCTGTAACTCCAGTTCAGGGAATCTAATGCCTAATTCTGGCCCCGAGGGCGCCTGTACACATGTGGTACATACATACTCACATAGGCACATACACATGGATTTTTTTAATTACTTACTTAATTACTCAAAAACTATATGGGCCAGCAAGACGGCTCGCAAGTAAAGGAACATGCTACCAAGCCTGACAACTGAAGTTCAATCCCCAGGACTCATACGATGGAAGGAGAAAACCAGCTTCCACAAGCTGTCTTCTGATCACTATACATGCCCCATGGCACATACACCCCACACATATGCATGCATACACGCACAGTAAATAAATAAATAAATGAACAAACAAATAAATAAATGTAATGAAAAAAATTTTAAACCTCTATACAGGCCAGTGAGACAGCTCAGCAAGTAAAGCCTGATGACCTGAGTTTGACGCCCCCAGGACCCACATGGTGAAAGAAGAGAACCAACTCACACAAATAGTTCTCTGACCATATGTACACTGTGGCATGCTCACCCACATAGACACACATACATACATGAGCACCAAATAAATATAATTTTAAATTTTTTAACTATACTGTAACTATCTGATTAGAAAGCCATATGTGATGGTGAACACCTGTAATTCTAGCACTTGGCAGGCTGAGGCCAGGCTTATCAGTTTTAGGGCAGTCTGAGATATGAGAGCAGACTCTGTCTTTAAAAAAATATGATCCAAGCCGGGCGTGGTAGCACTTGGGAGGCAGAGGCAGGCGGATCTCTGTGAAAAAAAGGTGGAATGGATCGGTGGTTAAGAGTGCTTGCAGAGGTCCTGAGTTCAGTTCACAACTCCCTGTAACTCCAGCTCCAGGGTATCTAACACCTCTTCTGCGAAAAGCACAGACATTCGCATAGATACACACACATATACATAAATAATTTTTTTGTTTTACGTTTTATTTTGTTTTTTGGAGACAGGGTCTCCCTGTAGCCCCAGCTGGCCTGGAACTCACTATGCAGACCAGGCTGGCCTCAATCTCATAGAGATCCACCTACCTCTGCCTCCAAAGTGCTGGAAATAAAGGCATGAGTCACCATACCCTGCTAAATAATTTAAATTTTTAAAAAAATATTTTATTATTTTTATGTGTATGTGTGTATTGCCTGCATGTAGGTAAGTGCACTGTGTCATGCAATGCCCGTGGAGGACAGAAGAGGCTGTCAGATCCCCTGGAACTGGAGTTATGGACAGTTGCCAGCTGCCATGTGGGTGCTGGGATTCGAGCCTGGGTCTTCTGCAAGAACAGTGTTCTTACCCAATGAGCCGTCTCTCCAGCCCCTAATTTAAAGTTTTTAAAAAGAACAGAATCTATCTGTACATTTGCTTTTGTCAACAGAACAGAAGGAATACTGCTGACCTTTTCTGTAAGATTGGCCTCTTTCCCTCTCTTCAATCTTAGTAGTCATGTAAGAAAGTCTAGGCTAGTGTTGTTAGAAAATGTTAGACCAGGGTGATGTGATAATAAAAGACGAGACCAACTTCAGGAGCAGGTTGTTCTTTATTAAGAACAATGAAGGTTCTCTGAAGGATTTGGGATCGAAATTGTGCCCCCTGGCATAGTTGCTATGTGACTTATAAGGGATTGCAAAGGAGGAAATGGTGGCTGTTTTTTATGGTCTTGGGGGCTGTTGACAATGTAAGTGCCAGTGGCATGGTTTGGTGGTTTGAGACAATAGGGGCTGACATTTGTTTTCCCAGATAACATAGTCTCTGGGTTGGGGGTGTTCCTGGGTTGAAAATTAGCTCGGGTCTGTGGTTTACTTAACCAGATTTGGGACCCTTCAAGTATCTTTTCAACTATGCTTAGGAGAGGCCACTGGGAGAATCCCTGAAGATGAGCTACCATGTGGATGGAGGAGCCATGTGGAAAGCCAAAGTGAGCCAGCCACTAGTCAGTATGGAGGCTCTAAATATATATGAGAGGCCTCCTTCCACCCATCACCCAGGCCACCAGCTCAATGTACCCACACAAGTCACCAAGTCCATAGCAGATAAAACAGAACCACATGGTCAAGTCAGAAGATTGTGAGAAATAACAAATGGCTCTTTTTCTTTTCATCTTTCCTGTGTATGTGTGTGTGTGTGTGTGTGTGTGTGTGTGCGTGCATGTGTGTGTGTGTGTGTGTGTGTGTGTGTGTGTGTGTTCAAGCACATGTTCATATGTGTGAGTGCAAGTATGCATGAGCCATGGCATGCATGTGGAGGTCAGCGGACACTCTCAGGTATCTGTCCTTGCCTTGTTTGAGGCAGAGTCACTCTGTTCTTCAATACTGCATGTACCAGGCCAGCTGGTTCATAAGCTTACAGGAATTCTCCTGTCTCCACCTCTCATCTCACCATAGGAGAGCTGGGATTACAGATGCATGTGCTATCAAATCTGGGATCTGAACTTGGGTCTTCATATCTGTGTAGTAAGCATTTTATCCACAGAGCCGTCTCCCCAGCCCATAAGTTGTTCTTTAACGCCACTAAACTTGAGGAAGATCACTGGAATGGCAGCAATAAATAACTGAAATATCCTGGACCTATTCAAAGTTCCAATAAATGCAATTAAGAAAATAAGACAACGCCGGGCGTGGTGGCACACACCTTTAATCCCAGCACTCAGGAGGCAGAGGCCGGTGGATCTCTGTGAGTTCAAGGACAGCCTGGTCTACATAGTGAGTTCCAGGACTACAGGGCGGGACTACAGGGAGACCCTGTCTCAAAAAGACCAAATAAAGGGGGGGGGGGAATTTCTAGGAAAACAATGAAATCTTGGAAATTGGAAACAAATATGAATGCCAAAAATAAAAACTCAATGGAGGCACTGAACAATAGAGAGTCCTTAAACAATAAAGAGGCCATTGCTGAAAAATAAGTTTGCAAATCCCAACTTGAGGAATTCCCCCAAGGCACACTGAAAAAAGTTTATGTGAGAGAAATAATGAGGCAAAAGCAAAATGTTTCAGAGACAGACACAAAACATTCAACATCCATTTAAAGGGAACTGAAGAGAAGTTTTGCAAGAATTCATCTCAGAGTCGGGAGAGGGGCAACCCTCAGTTTATAGATAAATTCAAATAGACTTTCAGGGTAACAAGCACCAAGGCTAACAAGCCATTCATTCTCCTGAGGACAAGAGCTGAAAAGAGGAAACAAACTGGGCCACCAGGGCTCAGGGAGCGTCCTGAGCACACCATTCCTGCCTGCTTTCTCTGGAGCTCCCTCACCTGGTCCTTTGGGTCCAGCCCCAACTTTTCCATGCCTTAGCTACAGGATGCCTACCCCAACCCTGACCCCACCTCCAGGTAGAAAAGATAAGGATGTGCCTGGTTGTGAAGGCGGTCTTTGATACACGTACCAGACTGCTTCAAAACCTCAGTCTAACACGAAGGTCATACCACGTGCAACAACATGCCTTTGTTCATATGTCGTCTCTGGAAGAGGCAACGCTACAGAGACAAATAGTAGGTTCCTGCCTGGCTTGGTCAGTAGGCGGTATGGGAGCAACAGGCATGGTTTTCTTTGGGGAGGGGGTTGTTTGTTCTTTTGGGTGGGAAGAGATCTTCAAAAATTAGTGGTGATAGGCAGGCTATAGTGGCACACTTCTTTAATCTCAGCATTCAGGAGGCAGAGGCAAGTGGAACTCTGTGAGTTCAAGGCTAGCCTGGTCTACCTAGTGAGTTCAAGGTCAGCCAGGACTACATAGTGAGACCCTGTCTCAAAAAGCAAAAAAAGGAGGCTAGAGAGATGGTTCAGTGGTTAAGACCACTGGCTGCTCTCGTAGAGGACTCAGGATCAGCTCCCAGCACTCACATGGCAGCTAACATCCATCCGAAACTCCAATACCAGGGAAATTCTGACCTTCATGAGTATTGCATGTATATGGTACACTTAAATACATGAAGGCAAAACATTCACACATAAAATAAAAATAAATAAAATCAAAAAAATTTTTAAATTACTGGTGATATTTGTGGAATTCTATGACTATACTAACCACTACTGAATTGTACAATTTAAGTGAGTTAACATTGTACGGAACAGGGATTGTATCTCAATGAAGCTGCTATCTAGAGAGACAGAGACAGATGGGAGTGGGGAAGTGGGGAGCTCACATCGGTAATCTTAGCACTTGGGAGGCTAAGGCAGGTGAGATCACCACCAATTCCAGCCTGGGCTATATAGCAAATTTCAGGACAGCCTTGGCTAGAGAGTAATGCCTAATCTAAGGCGGGGGCAGGGGGTGGGAACAGAAAGGAGGGGAAGGGAGGGGAAGGAAGGGGAAGGGAAGAGAGAAGAAGAGGGGAGGAGAGGAGATGAGATTGACTTATAGTTTAGTATGCCTGGCAAATACAAGGCTCTGGGAAAGATCACCAGAACATGAGGGGAGAGGGGAGAGACCACCATACCTGGCCCAAAAGGCTTCTAATAGCTTCCATTTCCCTGGTGCCCTGAAACTTCAGAAACTCATTCTCAGGTGTTAAAGAACTGACCAAACTCTGAGAGGCTGATTTATATTGAAACTCATGGAAAACTAAATAAACTCTTTCCACTTTATTGAGCACTACATCGATAGAACACAAGGGCAGAGCTTTTATGGGCACAGCTCATGTGTTAACGTTAGCAAGGTGCATGGGGACTTAACTCTCCAGTAGAGGGAGGGAGGGAGAGAGGGAGAGAGAGAGAGGGAGAGAGAGAGGGAGGAGAGGGGGAGAGAGAGAGAGAGAGAGAGATCATTTCAAATTCCATAGAATAAAAGAAAAACAAACCGCATGAGAAAAAGGAATAGCAATCAATGAGGAATCACCCAACCTGACTCAGGACTCCTCATCTAGAACACTAAATGCTTCAAAGCAACAGAGCAATATTTATAGAGTTCCAAGAAAAGGGGAACAAAACATGATGCTCTATTTAAGCAATAAAATATTTTAGAATATGAATGGGTTCAGGAGTTAGACCACTGACATTTCTTTTCTGAAGAAAAAAAAGTTGAGAAAATACTCCAGGCAGTGAAATATATTAGAGAACAATACCAAGAAAGGGGAGCAGTGGGGAGTGTGGCTCCGTGGCACAGCATGTGCTTAGCAGGCACAAGACCCTAGGATCATTTCCCAGCACTGAAAAAAAAAAATGGAGGGAAATTAGTCACCTCAAAGAATGCAGAGGAATAAAGTCGGTTAAACAATGACTAATAATATTATCATGGAATTAAGAGTAATTGTTATGAAAAATTCTTAAAATACAAATAATACAAAATAAAATCAATCTAGGACAAATTTTAGAATGATTTTACCCCGTAAAGCCTGTACTGTTGCTAAGTCTGGCTGGCTCCAACTTGGCAGCATTTCTTATTCACTTAGGAATTTGCCCTTGTTCCGGTTCCACCATAAAGTTAATGAAAAAATCTCCAACTTTATCCAAGCACTGACAAAGTTGTCCAACTGACCATAGTCAGTGGAGACAGCCTAAACACCTGCTCCAGGCATCCTGAAAAATACCAAGGTGGAATAAATGCAGGACTTTTCACTAGATTTCCAAAAACACACAGTGCAAGTACTTTGAGAGAGATGACATGGATAAGCAGCCAGGGGAAAAAGACACAGGACTTGTGAATGCTGACCAGCTCTGGAGGAGTCACCACAGTCATTATCAGTTAGCTTGAGTACAGTCACTCAGCAATCTAATAGCAATAATTGTCATAATGACTGCTAATAACAATAATCCCTCCTTGTCACCTTCTACATGTCAGGCACTGTTCTAAACACCTCATTATTTATTAAATACTATATTCATCTAATTTAGTCACTAGAATAACTCATTTTGAAATAACTAAAGCAGACAGAATGGTTAAGCAATTGGCCCTGAGTAACACAGACAGCAATGGAAACTCCAGGATTTGAAGCCAAGTACCTGCGTGGAAGTCCATATTCTTAACCACTCAACACTAAAATCAAATTGTGCATCATTTAATTAGTAGTTGTCTACATTATGCAATCAAAGATATAATTAATTGCCTTAATGAAGTCCTGATATGTCTACCACATAAAACTGAGAATATTGTGACATGATATTCATTTTTTTTAAGATTTATTTTTATGGATTGGAGAGATGGCTCAGCCCTTAAGAGCACTGGTTGCTCTTGCAGAGGACTCGGGTTTGAATCCCAGTACCTACATGGTGACTAACAACTATCCATAACTCCAGTTCCAGGGGATCTGATGCCTTGTTCTGACCTCCACAGGCACTGAACAACATGGGTGCATTTAGAAACATGGAGGCATAACACTCAGACATCTGGGTTACTTCTATTATTATGCTTGGCTATTGTGAACAATGCTGCTGTTCATGTTCATCATGTATACAAACATTTTTTTTTTTTTTTCGGTCTCCCTGTAGCCCCAGCTGTCCTGTAACTTACTATGTAGACCAGGCTGGCCTTGAACTCACAGAGATTCTCCTGCCTCTGCCTCCCAAGTGCTGGAATAAAAGGCGTGTGCCACCACACCCAGCTGACTCTTTTTTTTTATAGGCTGAAAAAATGTGCTATACCCCTAACTCCAGTTCCAGGGGGTACAATGCCCTCTCCTGGCTTCATTGGGTATTGCACAACACAGGTGCCCTTACATACATGTAGGCAAAATACTTATTTTAAAAAGGCCACAGATCTCCCTCATGATGTTGTCAGTGTTGATTGTTTAGATAAATCTATAGACTGTTCAAAAATAAACCTGGGTTCATCTCCTATTCTAATTACTCCTCTCAAAACTTTCTATTAGGGAGGGGCTGGCGAGATGGTTCAAGGGTTAAGAGCACTGGCTGCTCTTGCAGAGGACTCTGGTTCAATTCCCAGCATCCACATGGTGGCTATCAACCATCCCTAACTCCAGTTCCAGGAGAATTCAATGCATTCTTCTGACTTCTGCAGCCATTGCACAACATGGTGCACTTACACACACTCATACACATAAAAATAAAAATAATAAATACAATACTTTTAAAAACTTTCTATTAGGAAAAAAAGTTTTAAGACTCCTGTGTACATATTTCACTATATTCAATATGGCCTTGGGAAAGAACATGGGAAATTCCTTTTCTAGGGCTTTAGCAAGTAACAGAGGACTAAGTGGGGGAGAGGCTCCCAAAGAGGAATGGTGGAACCATGGTGGAGGCCTCTGGCACTTGGAGAGATGGTGCTTTGCTTTAGCCTCCTTTATTGAGACTCTCTGGGATCTCCTCTAAAGAGCTAGAGCAGTAGCAGGGGTCTGATGTCCTCATCTGTCACAGCTGGAGGTCTAAGCAGGAGTCAGGGCGACTCCTCAGGGAAGAGCCAGTGGTTGGTTAGCAAGTCCTGCTCTGGGCAGTGGGAGCAACACCCTCTTTTCCTTGGACTTGTCTTCCCTTCCTTTCACCTTCTTCCAGATTGATAAAACATCACTCGAGGAATAAAACCCAGTTAATACAAAGGGATGAATTTGGAAAGTGAAGCTCCATTGGAAAATCCCCTGGGAGAAACCTTAAGGCAGATAGGGAATGCACAGCTCCCCACAGAGAGCAGGCAGCTCTGGTGGGACTGCAAATTTGTACAACACTACAGGTGCAGACACCAAACAGCAGGAGCCAGGAAGCTTCAAGACAATAACTCCCTTAGAGAAAGAGGCTCCTGCTCTGGGGAAAAACCAACAGTTACCCTCGATATTGGGTAAGAAGAGCTATCTAGAAATGAAGATATGTGCCTCACATGGGAAGATTCACAGGGTACAGGCTTTGGGAGAGAAGACCCAGGAAATGATGAAGGGCAAAGCTCCTGGGGAGTTTTGTGTTTTCTTTGGTTTGTTTGTTTTTTTTTTTTCGGTGTTTGTTTGTTTGTTTGCTTTTTTCTCCTTTCTTAGCCAAGGCTGAATTGCTGTTATATTTCTCCAGAAGCAACAGCATCGTGCCCTAATGATGCAGGAAATACACAAGGCTGCTGCTGCCAATCAGAATGGGTATGCAAGCGCTGGGGACTTCAGAGGCACAGGAAAGCTACTTAGCATTTTTCAGCAGGTCCTAGTAGACCCACGACTACTTGGAGCCCTGTGGGTAGGGAAATGGCAACCAAAGGCCTTATTCCCATATGGCCTAATTTCTCTCCCGTTACTCTCACATTGCTCTCACACAGCTGTTGCCACAGACTTTCTTCCTCTGTGGGTGCCTCACGGCAAGGTTTCCACGACTCCCAGGAATCACTCAAGGGGCAACTCTGAATACCAGAGCATTGTCTAGTTATCCAGGACTGGCTGGAAACATCCCACACTAGAATCAGTGTAACTCATTCTTCATCTATGATTGGTGACCTCCAAAGAGGTCTACCTGTCCCCAGCTCTTGAGCCTGACTTAAACTCTGCAAAGTACAACAGATGCCGGGGGGGGGGGGATTGTTTCTCAGAATATAAGAACTGGGCTTCACAGCCTGAAGTTCCAGGCAAACACTGGATAAAGGCTGAGACCTCAAAATTTGAACTTGGTCCCAGCTAGCATCCACTGATATCTCTCCAGTAACTGTGATTCCAAAGTATTGGACTCCTCAGTACCAGTAAGAAAAATCATCCATTGGCTTTTACAAAGGGCCAACAGAGACTCAAAAGGAAAAATCACAGGAATGACTGCCAAAAGTCACTGGAATGACTTCCAATGAATTTTGGAGTTCCCTGTGGAGAGATGGCTAGTGACAATAATAGCAAACCATCATAAATGTGCTAAAACCCACTAAATTAAATACTTCAAAAGAAAAGAAATTCATGGATGTGGATTCTATCTTTCTTTTTAAAATGGAAATCACTGCTGGGCGTGGTGGCACATGCCTTTAATCCCAGCACTCTGGAGGCAGAGGCAGGCAGATCTCTGTGAGTTCAAGGCCAGCCTGGTCTACATAGTGAGTTCCAAGACAGCTGGGGCTACAGGGAGATCCTGTCTCAAAAAGACCAAAAAAAAAAAAAAAAATCTTTTTAACAGGTTATAAAATTTAAAAATAAAATGTAAATCACTAAATAATTTCAAGAACTGTAATAAATAGCAGCAGAGCTTGGGTAGGATTTTGTTCCAAGCAAAGTGATTCTTGTTTGGCTGATACATACTGACTCTTTCAGAAAGTATTTTCTTCTCATCTCCTTTCCTGCTAGTTGCCTCTCCTCCTCTCCCCTCCTACTTCTTCCTCCTTTTTCCTTCCTCCTCTTCCTTTCCCATTCTTCATCTTTATAACCTGCTTATTTGGTATCCAGTGCCAGGGACCAAACCCAGGTCCTTACTTATGCTAGGTAAGGACTCTACCACTGAACCACATTCCCAGCTCCCCTCTTCCTTATTTTTAAGAACTGAACCCACACCTTAGAATAATACTGATACAGCCTTTAATAAGCCCATCAACCTTCATGCTTCTATAAATTGTGTGTATGTGTGTGTGTGTTTGAGACATGGTCTCCCATAGCCCCAGCTGGCCTCCTGGATTCACCATGGAGACCAGGCTGGCCTCGAACTCACAGTGACACCACCACCTGCCTCTGCCTCTGGAGTGCTGGGATTAAAGGCGTGAGCCACCACACCCAACTATTTTTTTTTTTTTATGTATATGACATATTGCATGTGTGTACATGCACCCATGACATGCAATGCCTGCAGAGGTCAGAAGAGGGCACTGGATCCCCTGGAACTGGAGTTACCTATGGTTGTTATCCTCCATGTGAGTGCTGGGAATCGAACTTGGGTCCTCTACAAGAGCAGCCAATACTCTTAACTGCTGAGTCATCTCTCTAGCCCCTAATAAAACCTTTAAAGAACAATTTTAGGTATCATGTCTTCTAGAACATTCCCCACATCCCCTCCTCACTGCTAAGATAAGGGTCACTCATATATTCCAGGCAACACCCTTGTTTACCTATCCCCAACACCCACAGCAGTACAATTAGCTGTCTGCCCATCACTTTCCACTGGCCCAGCCTAAGAAAAACATGAAAAATGTATATTGAATGAGCTAGATAACATATTATCATCATTAAGTTTTTAAAATTAGTATCTTTTTTAGAGTGCACCTAATTTAATATGGCAACATCATACTTCTGAAACCATACAGCCAGTAATTTGTTGCCTACAAGAATAGGGTACTATAAAGTGCTTTCTCCAAGAGAATGCATTCATCCATACTAAGAACAAATTGAATGTATCCTTTGAGGAATTTCACCTTGGCACAGGTCAAGAGAGAGAAAGCACAGAGCATCAGAAGCTATGGTTCCTGGTGGTGCAAAGATTAAACATGTGCTCCTTCCCTTTCTTTCCCTGAAAACCTTTAAATACCACAAAGCTTTTAAGTAGTCATAAAGTCTATGCAAACCATCTTAAAACCAGGAGTATTTTCCTGTCTCTGCTTTTCATGACTGTTCTAAGATTTTCTTAGAAAGCCAAAGAGATGTATTCTCATGACATACTATAAATAGAGCTCTTCTAGGAGTCACTGAAAATTAGGAGTGTTTTCCTCATGACTTACAGTCAGCCAATATATGCCCAGAGATCTAACCTACAAAGTTGCTGTGGTCCCAAAAGTGGCACTCCTCATCTAGCCTATTCCCTTTGGAAGCAAGTCCTCTACAATAGTGCTTAGACCTCCACAGTACCCACTCCTGGATGCTTAGTGGGTGGCACACCACCTCCAGAGAGCCTAGCCTCACTGTTTATTATAAAAATGTTTAAACGTCGGGCTGGAGAGATGGCTTAGTGGTTAAGAGCACTGACTGCTCTTGCAGAGGACCTGGGTTCGATTCCCAGCACCCACATGGCATCTACAAACCATCCTTAACGTCAGTTCCAGGTGGAAGCTTCTGACACCCAAGTGCTGGAAGCCCTCCTCTGACCTCCGTGGCATTGCATGACATGGGTGCACTCACATACATGCAGGCAAAATACTCATACACATAATTTTTTTTTAATTAAAGTAAAAAATGTTTAAATGTGAACCAGCAAGATGGCTCAGCAAGTAAAAATGCTCGCCACACAAGCCTGATGACCTGAGGTTAGTATACAAAATACACAGGAAAATGAGAGATTCCTGAAAGTTGACCTTCACAGGCATGCTGTGGCGCACACACACTCACACTCCCCATACACACATCACACACAATAATAATAATAATAGTTTTTAGTTTTTTGAGACAGTGTCTCCTTGCAGCCTCAGCTTGCCTGGAAATTGCTATGTAGACCAGGCTGGCCTCGATCTCACAGAGATCCACCAGCTTCTGCCACCCAAGTGCTGGGATTAAAGGAGTATGCCACCACACCCAACAATAATAAATTTTAAGGTTAAAAAATGTCTAGCCAGGCGTGGTGGCACATGCCTGTAGTCCCAGCACTTGGGAGGCAGAGGCAGGTAGATCTCTGTGAGTTCAAGGCCAGCCTGGTCTACATAGTGAGTTCCAGGACAGCTGGTCTTCCAGGGGAGACTCTGTCTCAAAAAGACCAAAAAAAAAGTCTAAACGGGGCTGGAGAGATGGCTTGGTGGTTAAGAGCACTGGCTACTCTTGTAAAAGATCCGGGTTTGCACCCACACAGCAGTTAACAACCATCTATAACCACAGTTCCAGGGAATCTGATGCCCTCCTCTGACCTCCGAGGCATTGCATGACACAGGTGTACTTACATACATACAGGAAAATTACACACATTAAATAAATAAATAAATAAATAAATAAATAATGTTTAAACACTGGCCAGGCATGGTGGTAGACACCTTTAATCCCAGAACTCAGGAAACAGAGTATCTCTGTGAGATCAAGGCCAGCCTGGTCTATACACCAAATTCCAGGTCAGTTGGGGTTACAAGGAGACTTGTCTCAAAAAAAAAAAAAAAAAAAAAAATGCTTAAAAAAATGTTTAAACACACAAAACTAGAAAAAAAAAATAGCATTATTATCAATTCTCATATACCCACGCCACAAAAAATCATAAATTATTCAATAGCTATTCACATTTTGTCACTTAAAACATTTTACAGGTATCTTAATACTAAATACTTCATAATAATGTCCCAGAAAATTCAGCATTCATCTCTCAAAATAGTATTATTCTATAGACCACAATATCTTTATCTCATCTAGCAATATTAGTATTAATTCCCTAATAATAATGCTCAGTCCATGTCCAAGTTCAAGGCTCCCTGCCCTGGTCCTGCCCTCTACCCATTCACTGTTGTTCCATCACCAAGTAGCCATCATCGCAGTCCCCTTTAGTACCTGTACAGAAAGTGCCATCATTGGGAATGAATGTCTTGTTGTTGTTTGTGGCTCGATAGCCTTCAAGGCAAATGCAGTAGAAACCTCCTGGTGTGTTGTGGCAGGATGTGTGGTTCCCACAGACCACCGCGGCTCCAAACTGGCACTCATTCTTATCTGGGGATACAAGGAAATGCCTCACAGCCAGGGCTATTCACTCATACCAGGTTCCTTACCCAAACTCCTCCCATGTCATAGACTCGAGGATTACTATTGTGGGACAACAGCTTACCCATCCATTTCTCCAGCCTCTTCTCCTTTCACTAGAAGGAACTGGACTCTCATAGTTATGCACCAGGTGTACACGAACCCACAAGAGAAACATAACATCCCAATCTGGCAATATATCTTATTTGAAGATTGAGAGCAGATTTTCTTTGATTTTTTTTTTTTTTTTTTTTTTTTTTCAAAATAAAAAAAAAAAAAAAAAAATCTTTTCGCTCAATAGCTGTTTTTTATGATGGCTTTTTATGTGTCTCAAAAGTTGTCATCTGACCTCCATGTGTACATGGATACACACACACACACACACACACACACACACACACACACACAGAAATAACAAAATGAAATATTAAATTTTTTTTTAATCAGGGGCTGGGAGATGGTTTGGTGGGTAAAGTGCCTGCTGCACAAAAGCAAGGACCTGAGTTCAGATCCCCACACCTACATAAGGTCATAAAGTCACAGAGTGCACATCTATAACCCCAGTGCTCCTATAGAGAAATGGGAGATAAGGAAAGGAGAGTTCCCCAATGCTAGCTGGCCAGCTAGCCTGGTGCACACAGCTGCAAACAAGAGATCCTGTCTCAAACAAGGTGGAAGGTGAGGTTGTCCTCTGACTTCATACACATGCACACACACAAACACATACATGTACACACACACATCACATACCCTCAAAAGTTAATTGATTTGATAGATTTTTTTAATAAGCCTGAGGAAACAAACAGCAGAATCCAGCTACTTCAGCTATTCTCTTGCATTTTTTCATGAAAGCCATGAAAGACTGAAAGCCAGAAGAGACTGTAAGAACAGGACCAGTAGGATGACATATCCAAGGATGCAACTGGAAAGTTGTACTGTGAGTGCCCAGGAAATGCAATGGCATTAGTGTTGAGGCCTCATGGAGCTCAGCCAGAGGCAGGAATCACTCATGCTAACTGTCCCCAGTGAGCCAAGATGGCCACACAATGCGGAGCAGAAGGCAAAGGCAACCCTGAGCATGTCTAAGTAAACAGATTAAAGGAATAAAATGAAGTCAGCCTCCCCGCTTCCATTTCTGGTCTAGTCCAGGAACCAGCAAACTTTTTCTCCACATTGTACTCATGCTTACAGAGCTTGGAAGCAGCCATAAGAAACAAGTTTGTAGATTGGAAGCAATGCTGGTTCCAATGAAACTATAAAAACAAGCCATCGACTTAGGAACTGTAGTTTATTTTTCTGCTTGCTACTTAATGTTTTATTTCACTATCGGCTCCCTAATCAGCTTACTTCGCTCTCACATTACTGCCCCAATAAAACACCTCTGGATATTTCCTTTTTTAAAAAAAATTTTTATTTATTATTTTTATGTGTATGTGCGTATTGCTTGCATGTAGGTAAGTGCACCCATGTCGTGCAATGCCCGAGGAGGACAGAAGAGGCTGTCGAATCCCCTGGAACTGGAGTTATGGACAGTTGTTAGCTGCCATGTGGGTGCTGGGATTCAAACCCGGGTCTTCTGCAAGAACAACCAGTGTTCTTAACTGCTGAGCCATCTCTCCAGTCCCTACGAGCACTTTTTTAAAACTTTATCGGAATTTTAGAACACAACTCATGGGTAAAACTGTCTGTGGTAAGAGTTGCCTAAGACTCTCATGCAGTGGATGACCAGGAACACAAAAGGCTACAAATAGCCAAAGTATAGAGATCAAGAGTCTGCTGAACGCTGGTCCTTGGTTAGGGGTCCTTCATTAAACTTCACCCACCCAAGGCTCAGGGACCATCAAGGAAGAGAGGGCAGAAGGACGGTAAGAGCCAGGGAGGAGATGGAGGATCATATGCAAACAGAGGCCTAAAAGCTCCTGGGAACCTGCTCTTACGATTCTATGGCAATGGTGTCAGCATATACAAGACCCGTGCAAACTCAGGCAGACAGAAACCCAGCACAGAACTGGGAAAATGAACAGCAGATCCCAATTTTATCTGAAGAAATATTGGCAACTGATTGCTGCTAGGTGAAAAAGAGCTGATCTTCCTAAAACAGAAACTCTAGATAGGCTGACTAGACCTCAATGGATGGACTTGCACTGGGGAACATCTGGGGACACTGACTTGATACAGTGGGCCTTAACAGGAATGACAGAATATATTGGCTCCAGTGTGTGTATGTTGGGGGGGGGGGTTATGGGAGGGTATCAGTGGGGACAGGGGTATAAAGATGATTAAGATCTCATGATGGCCAGGCGTGGTGGCACAAGCCTTTAATCCCAACACTCGGGAGGCAGAGGCAGGCAGATCTCTGTGAGTTCAAGGCCAGCCTGAACTGTGATTTCCAGGGCAGCTGGGGCTACAGGGAGACCCTGTCTCAAAAAGACCCCCCCCCAAAAAAATCTCATGATGGAGATGTTCTGTGTGAAACACACAAAAATTCAATAAAAACAAACTTTAAAAAAAATAAAATTAAATTTTAAAAAAGATTTGCCTAAGAGCTCAAAAAGACAGAACACTCAAGCCACACAGCGAGGTCAAGTGTACAGTGGTGACCAGCACAACACAACACAGTGCTTTTAGACACAAGTCCAGCTGTGCATAAAATAGGATAGTCTTGGCTTTCATTATTATTTCTGAGACCATTTCTCCCCACAGAGGAGATAGTCACTGGGATATTTAGGTTTATAGAAGAGTCCAGAATTCTTAAGCCCCTTGGCTTAATACTGTGTTTTAGCACATGGGTAACCTCATGTGTAACCTCTCTGAGAACCTGCTGAGTACACTCAGAGGGCCACTGGGTCAGGCAGTGACCAGTATTCAGATCAAACACCAGAAATGTTGTGAAGCCCAGCATCCCCTAAGAGAAACAGCTTTTGCTTAAGTCAAGGGACAATCAAGAGCACAATTAGCATCCAGGAGAGGAGGAAGTCCTTAGGGGAAGATGCAGAAAAGCCCATCCAGCTCCTCAACTCCAACTGCCCTTGCTAACAAGGGTATAGCAAGTGGTAGAGGAAGAGTAGGATAAATTCTTTCAGAAACCTCACTTCTCAAGGAAAGAGGCCTCTAGAGGGATGGTGGTCAAAGCAGATGCAAGACCAGCCCACAGGATGGGCAACAGTGGGTCACCAGAGCAGCTTTTATCTGGGACATGGAATGTGACTCACCCAGCTTTAGGAATTTGACTTTTTGAATGCAGGACTGAGTTCTAATTTTTCTTTAAGGATTATAAACAAACACACTGGGCTAGGGGATGACTGAGCAGGTAGGTAAGAGTAATTGTTGGATAAGCATGAAGATGTGAGTTCAAATTCCCAGCAATCACGTAAAAAGTTGGGCATGGTCTTACACCCTTGTAACTCCCAGAGTGGTGTGGGGATGAAGACAAGAGAATCCCTGGGGCTTGCTGGCTGCCAGCCTAGCTCTAGGTTCAGTGAGAGACCGTCTCAAGGGAATAAAGTGGAGCATGACAGACCAGACACTCAACATCTTCTGATGGCCTCTGTGCACACACACAGATATGTGCACATACAACACATACTCACAGTCACATACACACAAAAAACTCACACAACAAGAATATGTACAGTGTCTCTCTATAGCTACAAAGCCAAACTTTTGCTGCATGTAACAAGGTTATTGAGAGGAACATGGAAAGTTATTGTTACATTTACTACTATTCAAGTTGTGAAACTTTGAATTGTGTTTGAATCTCAGTGTTATCTGAAAATATATGAAAAATAAAAATCTCAGCTGCATTCTAGTCTAAAACAACCTTTAAGCCATCTTAAAGTATTCCTTTAAGTCATCCCAAAGAGTCATAACTACAAAAATTCAGAGGATGGATTCTGATAGACATAAGACCCAAAGGAAGTTATTTTATCCATTAACCAGAAAGTCCTGATACAAAAGTATACTTTGTTTTTCTCCATGGTATTAATAGAAAAAGTTTTATATCAAAAGAAAGTTTTATATAAAAGAAATTAAGAAATGTAGTATTTGTTTGAGTTGTTAAATTAAAACTCAAAACAGATTTCAAATCTGTACAGGTCAAAGAGTTTCCAGAGAATTTAGTTCAATGATATCAAACATGAGGGATACTTCCTTGGAACTACCATGGAAAAAAGATCTGTCCAAACAATAAAACAAAGACTTATTATAATTGGCACAACTTCACTAATAAAAACATGTGAACAAAATAGCAATGTTTTCCCCACATGGACTTTAAAACGGAGAACCTTGGGCCTGGAGAGATGGCTTAGCTGTTAAGAGTCTGGAGTGCTCTTGCAGAGGACCCAGGTTCATTTCCCAGCACCCATATGATGGCTAACTCCATCCCTAACTCCAGTTCCAAGGGATCCATACCCTCTTCTGGCCTCCGTGAGCTTTGCATAACATGGGTGCACTTACTTTACATGTATGCAGGCAAAACACTCACACACATAAAATAAAAAGCAAATAAATCAAAAAAAATTAAAAGAAAAAACTGGAGAAACTTGTTTTTTTAATTCAAATTTTCAGTTTAACCTACCATTCAGAACTTACCAACACACTGCGTCCTCCCGTTGCCCACAAATCCATAGTTGCAAATGCAGATCTTCTTCCCTTCTCTTTGCAGGCATGTAGCATGTTCATGGCAAGTAGCACAGACATCTACACCTGAGGCATAAACTGCACATTTCAGAAACAGGAAGCTCAAGGTGAGATACATCTTGTCAAGGTGCATTTACCATGGAGAACCAAAATTTAACACCAAAATCAAACAGGTCAAGATCTAATTTCATCCATAAGGCTTTCAATGCTAATTCACTATCCACAAAATACAGTACAAATTCCTCTCTTAATCAACACTCTTCACAGTCTGATTCCTGACCAACTCCTCCAGCCCCATGTTCTCAAACCCCAACCACATGGTACCCTCTAGGCAGAAGAGGCAAGTTCTCTTTCCTAACAAACCATCTATTTTCATCCTCCTGGCCATGGTCATGATGCCCCCTTCTCCACCTGTCTTATCTACTCTTAATTTCCAGGAGCCAGCCTAAATGTCTCATTTTCTCCCCAATCCTAAGGAAAAATGTACACATCTTTTTCTATACTCCCCTAATACATGCATGATCCATAGCAGTCATGTTAATTTCTCATTCTATTTACTCCTATCTTGGAATTACAAATGAACAGTCAAGGACAAGGATTATTTCACTTGCCCAATGTTATTATGACACAGTAGAGACACCATATTTTTATTGACTAACTAGATAAGAGATCTCAAATCTGACTTGTTACAACTCTAAAGCAACGAAGGGGAAAGGAACACATCTGCCTGTTACTCTCTCCCTTTCCCTCTGGAGAAAAAGTGACTGTGTTTAAGTTGTCAGGGAGATAACAGCCGGGTCCCAGCAGGCTGGCCATACCCCAATTACTTAGATAAACAGCAGAAATGTTTGAGGCTAAACCCTTAAAGCATCTAAATTTACCAAATGTTGATATATGACCTGAGATCAAACAAGAATTTCTACCCAAGGCTATGCAGGATATTGAATTTCATGCTCAGTGTCTCTGTAATTTCAGGAGTGGCCTATAAAGAGAATGCTCCAGCATGGAATTTCATCTTAGTCTTACCCAGATAACACAGCCTGGCCCTCAGGCAGCTCCAGGCAGCAGACCAAACAAAACTGAGAGATTCCTAAATATTCCTAACCATGTTTCTTGTCTTTGTTTTTCTTCTTTTTTTACAAACAAAAAACAACAGTTTCAAGGCCAGCCAGGGCTACAGGAGACCCTGTCTCATAAATACCAAAAGATAAATGAAAAAGAAATTAAAAATAACACAGAAATGAAACAAACCACTAACAATTACTAATGCCAAATTAACCATAGAATATATAAATATCCTATGTAAATATCTTATGTAAATATTATCTTATGTAAATATGTATATCTTATGTAAATATTCTGTGTAAATATCTTATGACCATAAAAATGCAAAAACAAAATTTTAAGTAAAAATTCAAGAGGCGTAACATCTGCACATCTCGTAACAATGGAATAACACTGCAAAGCAAAACAAGTCTAGTATCCTCAAAGAAAACTCCATGTACAGCACTCTCCTAAATAATTCTTGAGACAAAGATAACATCAAAACTGAAATGCCTAATGATAGATACAAAAAATATGTATTACAGAAATTGGAGTTTGATGTGCTCTCATATTTTAAAAGAGAAAAACAAAAGTGGGCAATTAGGAAAGAAATCTAAAATTTTAATGAAAAAAGTTTGGGGAAAAAAGAAAACAGGGATTTAATAACTAGAAAAGAATATTTTCAATTATAAAAGAAAAACTCCTCAAAAAGAAGTCCCCCCCAAAAAAATACAAAAGAAAAACTCTAGTTAAACACTGAGGACTCAATATATTCCTAATTCCCTTCCTCCTCCCACCCCCCCCCCAAAAGAAATGAAGGATTAGAAAGGTATAAATCTTTGTGTGTGTGTGTGTTTGGGATGTGCGTGTGTATGTGTGTGGATACGCATGCATGTGTGTACACATGTGTGGAGACCAGCTGTCCATTCTGTTGTCACTCTTTATTCAAGGCCCTAGCTGCAAAGATGCAGTCCATGCTTTGTCTTCCTTTGTGGTGGTTCTGGGGATGGAACCCAGGCATCCTGCATGCTAATCTCATGCTTTGCTGCACCTCCAGCCACTGAGTGAACATTTCTAAAAGGAGCAGACATCTAAATTCCCTCATGGATGCTGATGCATGATGAAGTTTGCTCAGAACAAATCACAAAGACTCCAGATTAGAGGGACAAGAGGCAGAGCAGAAATGAGAAGTAGTCCCCATACCAAAATGTCCATCATGACCAGGTAATTACATTTCACCTTTTTTAACACACAGCATTTTAAAACAAGGTCAGATCCTTTCCCAATTCAGAATGCTACTGCTATGAATGTGCCTCCTTCAAAATCTGTTATGTTGTCCGTGTATTACCCACTCAGTGTGAAGGGAAAGGGGGGAAGGAAGAAAATGAAAAATAAGGGCTGGAAAAGCAGCCCAGTGGATAAGAGCACTTGTGGCTCTTGCAGAGGATGTAGGATTGGTTCTCAGCACCTACATCAGGTGGATCATAACCACCTATAATTCTAGCTCTAGGACACCAACACCCCCTTTTCTGGTCTCTTCAGGCATGTGCACATATGCACAAACACACATACATACACACACACAAATAAATAAATGAATAAATAAACAAACAAATAAATAAATCTTTAGAAAAAATAAGTAAAACAAAGCCATAAAGACGCTGTTTCTGGACACAGTGGTGTACACCTGTTATCCTAGCACTCAAGAGGCTGAGGCAGGACAATTGCAAGTTGTAAACCAGACTAAAGTCCTGTGTTTAAAAAGATACCATCATAGGGCTGGAGAGATGGTTCAGAGGTTAAGAGCATGCACTGTTCTTACAGAAGACCTGAGTTCTGTTCTTAGCACCCATGTTAGGTGGCTCACAATTACCTATAACTCCAGCTTCAGGGTACCCAACACCCTTTTCAAGACTTCCTCCTCCTGTACCTGCATTCGCATATGCATATTCATACACGAACACACACATATACACATAATTAAAAATAAAATAAATCTTTAAATAAAAATATACTATCTACTCATAATCACATAATGCAACACAAATCTTGGAACTATTTCATCAATAATGTTTCCTAGGCTATAGTTTGAATGCAATTCATGTATTGGAAGCTTGGTTGCTGGTATAGTGGTGTGAGATGTGGTGGAACTTTCAAGATGTAGGGTCTAGTAGGAGGTGATCAGGTCATTTGGAAGAAATTTAGTAATCATGAGAGCCCTCC
>NW_008336359.1:1517667-1519679 GCF_000622305.1 Nannospalax galili
TTAGTTACCACGTTACCACAAGAGGTGGGGGACAGGTCTTACAAAGGGCAAAATAGGCCCAACTCCATCATGGCTTTGGTCTCACCATGTAATCCTTCCCTCTCGCTCACATGATGATACCATCCACCATCAGGCCCTCACTAGAGACCAAATGAAGGGGGCCACACAATCTTAGAATTTCAGCCTCCAAAACTAGGAGCTAAGCAAATCTCTTTTCTTTATTAAGTATTAGCCTTGGATATTCTACAATAGCAAATGAAAACAGACCAATATACTGGGCCAAGTCCCAAACTCCAGTTGTGATTGACCATAAAATGAGGTAAATCTATTTAATCTGTAGATATAATGCAACCTTATTTATTTTTTAATTCAAATCTTGGGGGGCTGGAAAGATGGCTCAGCGGTTAAGAACACTGATTGTTCTTGCAGAAGACCCAGGTTTGAATCCCAGCACCCCATGGCAGCTAACAACTGTCTATAACTCTAGTTCCAGGAGATCTGACAGCCTCTTCGGTCCTCCGAGGGCACTGCACGACACAGGTGCACTTACCTACATACAGGCATAACACTCATACACATAATATAAAAAGAGTAAATAAAATATTTTTTAAAAATTCAAATCTTGGAAACAGAATTTCAATTTGAAATAATGAAAACATTTAAGACATGATGGTGATAATTGTACAACAATATAAACATGCTTAATGCCTCTTGGTTTCACACTTTGAAATAGTTAAAATAATAAAAATTTTATGTCTAAAAAGAGAGAAAATTAAATTGTGTATGAATGCACACATTGAGGGTGTACGGGTATGGGCTTCTTAATTTTAAAGTGCATTCAAATCTCCTTAATCTTGATCTTGTCAAATTCCAGGCCCTGTTTCAGTGGGGTTCTCTTTTTACATAGCTAAGAAGCACCAGGTGGCACATATTTTGAGTAAAAGGTAAATGGCCCTAAGAACTTTCCTCCTGAAAATTCTGACACTTTATCCTTAAGCTATCTGTTCTAATGAATGAACTAGAATAACTTAACATAAGCATGACTCCAAGGTATGGAGTAGGACTAGGCTTCATAAATGTTGGTTCCCAATATCTACCTTGAAAACAGACAAGGCTGCCAAAAGCATCTCAGCTCTCTTGCAGAAAAGAATGTGGTTGGAGAAAAGGCTCAGTTGAAGTTTATTATTTAGCCAAAATGAGCTAGCTTGTAAAGCCTCATAGAGTTACTCAATAAAGTCTGGTGGTATGAGGGACCAAATAGCCTCTTGTAGAAAAAGATATTCTAAGCCGGGCGTGGTAGTGCTTGCCTTTAATCCCAGCACTTGGGAGGCAGAGACAGGCAGATCTCTGTGAGTTCAAGGCCAACCTGGTCTCCATAGTGAATCCAGGCCAGCTGGGGCTACAGGGAAACCCTGTCTCAAAAAGACCAAAAAAAAAAAGATATTTTTAAAGACAGAGGCAAGAAGCACAATTCCCATCCTAGAATACATCGGAATATTTTCTTCAATAGCCCCTAGTTAGCTCAGAGTCCACTGAAGGTAGAGTGACCAGCTTGTTAATAGTTTTCATCCTAAAACTCCTATGTCCCAGGAAACCCATCAGTTTGGTGTAAATCAAGACAAAGCTGGTCACCCTTCCAGGAGAGCCTGTTAAAACATAAAATCCACTGCTTCCCTGGGCCTGCACGACCCACAGGCCTCTCTCTGACCTGTGGGCCTCTCTCCGGGGTAAGTCGACTGGGCTCTCCACGCCTTGATTCCCCCAGCCTCATTCACCCTCCCGTCTCCCCTGCCCATTTCTCCTCCTAGCCTGAGTCCTGTTCCATTCCTTGTCTTGGCACCCCAGACATGGGGGGGGGTCACCACCACTGCTTCCTGATCCTTTGCATCCAGACCAGCCCAGTTCCTTCTGGGGTGAATGGATTAAGAAACAAAACCCATCTTTTTGTTGTCTGCAAGAAACTCATCTCACTTTCAAGGACAGGCACTATCTTAAGGTGAAAGCATGAAAAA
>NW_008336359.1:1519702-1521459 GCF_000622305.1 Nannospalax galili
AAGAGATGCAATTCTAATATCTGACAAAATAAACTTCAAGCTAAAATTAATCAGAACAGATAAAGAGGACCACTTCGTTCTGATCAAAGGACAATTGACCAAGAAGATATTACATTCATGAACATATATTTACCAAACTCTGGTGCACCCAACTTCACAAAAACAACACTAGAGGACTTTAAGACCCAGATTAATCCCAACTCATTAACAGTAGGGGACTTCAATACCCCACTGTCTCCATTAGATAGGTCAGTAGGGCAGAGAGATAACAGAGAGACATCTGAATTAAACAATACCATATATCAAATGGACTTAACAGACATCTACCGAGTATTCCACCCAAGCACCAAAGGACATACTTTATACTCAGCACCCCATGGAACCTTCTCCAAAATCAACCATATACTGGTGCACAAAACAAACCTCAACAAATACAAAAAGATTGAAATAATTCCATGTATTCTATCAGACCACAATGCAATAAAGCTTACAATCAACACCAGAAGAAGCCCTAATCACCACATGAACACATGGAGATTAAACAACACACTTCTGAATGATGAATGGGTCAAAAGAGAAATTAAGAAAGAAATAAAAGTATTCCTGGAATTAAATGAAAAGGACAATACAACACGACAAAACCTCTGGGACACACTGAAAGCTGTCCTAAGAGGGAAGTTTAAAGCTCTAAGTGCCTACATGAAAAAAATCGGAAACAACACAAATAAATGACTTAACATTGCAACTCAACACACTTGAAAAGCAACAGCAAACGAAACCCAAACCAAGCAGACAAGAAGAAATAACAAAAATCAGGGCAGAAATCAATGAAATTGAATCAAAGAAAACAATACAAAGAATTAACAAATCCAAGAGCTGGTTCTTTGAAAAGATAAACAAGATTGACAGACTGCTAGCCCAGTTAACCAAAAGATAGAAAGAGCACCTCCAGATCAAGAAAATAGTGATGAAAGGGGACACATCAAACAGACACCAGAAAGATACAGAACATTATAAGGGAATACTTTAAAAACCTATATGCTACTAAATTTGAAAACCTAAAAGAAATGGACAGACATCTAAAAGCATGGGAAGCACCAAAACTAAGCCAAGAAGAGATTAGCAGCTTAAACAGACCCATAACACAAAAAGAAATTGAAACGGTAATACAAAACCTCCCGACTAAAAAAAGCCCAGGACCAGATGGATTTACAGCAGAATTCTATCAGACATTTAAAGAAGGCCTACATCCAATACTATTTAATTTATTCCAAAAAACAGAAACGGAGGGAGAACTTCCAAATTCCTTCTATGAAGCCAGCATCACTCTAATACAAAAGAAGATCTATGTTCTCAGGTCTCCTATAGAGCCCCAACCTGCTTGAATAGCAACCTAACCACGTACCAAGGTCTGGCTGAAACAGAGAGAAGATACGTACTCAATAGGTTTACTATGACTCAGTACTTTTGATTGTTTTGTTTGTCTTTTGTAGTCCCAACTAGCTTGGAATTCTCCATGCAGACCAGACTGGCTTTGATCTCACAAGGACTTGCCTGCCTCTGCTTCCCAAGTGCTGGAATTAAAGGTGTGCACTATCATGCCTGGCTACTTTAGATTTTTAAATTTTCAGTCTTTTTAAAAAATTTATTATTTTTAGTTTATGTGTGAGTGTATTGCTGGCATGTATGTAAGTGCACCTATGTCATGCAATGCCCGTTGAAGTCAGAAGAGGGTGTTGGATTCCCTAGAACTAGGT
>NW_008336359.1:1521552-1521756 GCF_000622305.1 Nannospalax galili
CACCAACAATTCCACCAGAAAACTCCTAGAAATGATTAACACTTTCAGTAAAATGGCAGCTTACAAAATTAATCTACAAAAGTTTGTAGCCTTTCTATATACCATTAACAAGCAATCAGAGAAAGAGTACATGGGAACACTCCCCTTCACAAGAGCTGCAAAAAAAAAAAATCTCAGAATAAACCTGACCAAAGACATTAAAGA
>NW_008336359.1:1522062-1522990 GCF_000622305.1 Nannospalax galili
AAAGGGGCCAAGAACATTAACTGGAGGAAAGACAGCATGTTTAGCAAATGGTGCTGGCAAAACTGGATCTCCACTTGTAGAAGAATGAAACTAAACCCCTATCTTTCACCCTGCACAAAAGTCAATTCCAAATGGCTCAAAGACCTCAATGTAAAGCCTGAAACTCTGAAACTCTTAGAAGAAAACATTGGGAAAGACCTACAAGATATAGGTGTAGGAAAGGACTTTCTAAACCGGACACCAATAGCCCAGGAAACAAGGGCAAGAATTAACAAGTGGGACCTCATTAAACAAAAAAGCTTCTGTAAATCAAAAGAAGTCATCAGGGAAGCGAACAGAAAGCCCACAGAATAGGAGAAAATCTTCACCAGTGACACATCCGACAGAGGTTTAACACCCAGAATATATAACAAACTCGAAAAATAAACTATCAAGAAAGGAAGTAACCCGATTAAAACATGGGCTAAGGAGCTGAACAGAGAGTTCTTAAAAAGAAGAAATAAAGATGGCTAAGCAGCATCTTAAAAGATGTTCAACATCACTAGTAATTAGGAAATGCAAATTAAAATCACTTTACGACTTAATCTTACCCCAATCAGACAGGCTGAGATCAAGAGAACAAATGATACCAAATGTTGGAGAGGATGTGGGGAGAGGGAAATGCTCATCCACTGCTGGTGGGACTGCAAGTAGTGTGGAGAACTCTTAAAACTAAAAATGAGCCAGGCATGGTGGCACATACCTTTAATACCAGCACTTGGGAGTCAGAGGCAGGTGGATCTCTGTGAGTTCAAGGCCAGCCTGGTCTACATAGTGACTTCCAGGACAGCTGCAACTACAGGAAGACCCTGTCTCAAAAAGACCAAAATAAAAAAAATTAAAAAAAAAAACTACAAATGAACCTACCATTTGACCCAGTTATACCACT
>NW_008336359.1:1523318-1537345 GCF_000622305.1 Nannospalax galili
GTGGGTCGTATATACGATGAAGTTTTACTCAGCAGTAAAGAAAGATGAAATCATGAAATTTGCAGGTAAATGGATGGAACTAGAAGCTGTTATAATAAGTGAAGTAACACAGATTCAGGAAAAAAAAATCAACATATGTTCTCCCTCATATGTGGATCCTATAACCAAACCCTGATAAGTATGTATACAGACCTAACTACAGGAACAAGGAAAACAGAAAGGAAACAGGGAGGTAAAGAAAAAGAAAGAACCTGAATGAGAAGAACAGTAGGAAACAGGCCTTAATAAGGGAGAGATTGATAAAAATTGGGTTAGTTTAAGGGAGGAGGGAGGGAAGGGTATACAAGGAACCTAAAGGATAAAGGGAAAGAAGGAGTTCAAGAGAGGTAGGACCACTGGAGAAGGGTCAAAGGGGGAGAAATGGGGGCATCTTCAGTGGGAAAACCATCATGGAGGGCTGAGACAATGCTAGAGATAAATAATGCCTAGCTAATTTTGAAAAGCAGAAGGAACCATATTACTCCTACAACCTACTAACAAATTATACATAGCAGATCAAGAAATATATGCCTAGGTAAGCTTTATCTGAGAATAACTGGTCTTTGCCCAAGATTTATCTACATGACACACAGTAATTAAAAGTGTAAGACTGGTGGAGCTAACCTTCTTGGATGTTTAACAGACATACTTTGAGGCCTATACTAATTTGGTCAGAGGGACATAAAGGACAATTTTTGCTCCTTGCCCTCCTAAGTCGACTAGTTCCAGGGGACTATGAGCATCTCTCAAAATGTCCTGTAATTGTGGTAGGTCACCTGTTCTCTTGATCAAGGGTGCTGAGGAGACCCCACCAGATAAGAAGAGGGTCAACACAGAGGAATCATTTCCTTGGTGTTTCTAAGCAAAGCCAACCATAGTCAAGCAGGACCTTTGACTTATCTTCACATAGGCAGAACTGGTAAAAGAAAGGAGCCAGAGGCTCCTCCCAAGCCCATGTGACCCCTGAGGAACAGATCCTCAAAGGACCTTAAGAGTAAAAATAAATTGGTTTATCCTGGCCAACCCTGTGGCCTTAAACACCCAAAAGGAAAAGATAACCAAAGATTAAAGGGCCAATATAATTTCTTAAGAGTCCATATGCATAGCTAAAGGCTACATAACAAGCAACAATGCCAGATAGGAGATACTTCTTTTAAGTTGTTGGCCAGGGTAGCCCAAGGGACTCCCAGACAGTAACCCAGCATAGAACTGGGAAAATGAACAGCAGACCCCAATCTTATCTAAAGGAATATTGACAACTGATTGCTGCTAGATGAGGAACAGCTGACCTTCCTAGAACAAAGACCTCTAGATAGGCTGACTAGATTCACCAGATGGACAAGTACTGGGGAACAGCTGGGGTGCCGACAACACATCGGACAGTAGCAGGGATGACAGAGCATATGGGCTCTTGTGTGTGGGAGGGGGGAGGCTATGGGAGGGTCCCATCTAGGAAGTGGGTGTACAGATGAATAAGATGATTTGGAATGTTCTGTGTGATATATACAAAAAAATTAACAAATTAAAGAAATGAGTTATATTTGAGGAGGAAGCATAAAAATGTACTTCATGTTAATTAGTAGAGGTGATAAACATTAAAATCTACCCGACGACTTTATAGCCATACACAGGTGCCAAGGATCTGAGTGCAACCAAGTATGACTAGTAATAATCAGACAAATATAGTGACTAGTAACATTCAGATACATACAGATTAGAGATGCATGCCCCAACATGTCAGTGTTAGTAGTAAAAATGAGTCTTTCTGCAAGGAACAATATATTTGAAAATGAAATGGAGATCTTTTTTAAAGGTTAAAAACTCATTCAAGCTGGATGTGGTAGCACACGCCTTTAATCCCTGCACTTGGGAGGCAGAGGCAGGTAGATCTCTGTGAGCTCAAGGCCAGCCTGGTCTACATAGTGAGTTCCAGGAAGCTGGGGCTACAGGGAGACCTTGTCTCAAAAAGAAAAAAAAAACTCATTCAATTTTATGTCTTACAGGGCTTATACTGAGTTCAATACTGCATAACTGTATTAATTCAACTGTGAACTAAGAAACTTACAGCCACTTGTGAAAGAGATGTACTCTTGCTCTGGAGTATGTTACTGAATATGTTAAAGCTGTAATGAAATGCTTCTTGTAATCATGTAGTTATTAAAAATTAAAAACAACCCCCCCCCACAAAATCCACAGAGATTCTGATCCAGTTAGGGAGGATGTGGCCTGAGAAGTTGCATAATCTCCCAGGTGAGCCACACCATGATGAGCCACACCATGTTGAGCCACACCATGTCAAGCTCAAATACTCATGCTGCAACCCTAGCAGAAGAAAAGGCATTACTGAAAGAGTGTCTCACCAACTCTACACTGACACATGCCATAGCTATGGGACCAATGTGACAGAGAAAATAACCCAGGGGAAGGGAATTCTCCAGGTCAACTGAAAAATCACTGCACCTTTGCTATGGTCTGCAGTGGAGAACTCTGAATCCAAGTCAAGGATGTCTTTCAGCTCCGTCACTAGCAGACTTGGTATCTGAAAGCAGAGAGGTGACCTCAACATAGCAACTGAAAGACTGCAGAAGTGACAGTTCCCTAGGGGACAACTAGAATTGCTGCAGAGAAATAAGAGAGTTAGAGACTACAAAATCCAGAAGGAAGAAGAAAGCCTAACACTCTTCCTTACTATTGCTGTATTCTCTGGCCAGGACTGCCCGTCCCAGGTTCACTTCTGTTCTCCACACTACAGTGACCAAGCCAACCACATCCAATAATCAAAGAATGAGAAGTTTTGATATCTCATCTAGGTTGGTGTCTTTTCTCTTATTTCATGGTTATGTGACGTTAAGCAAGTTAAACTGTCAGTTCTCCAGTTTTCTAATCCATGAGTTGGAGATAGTGTTGTCAAGATTAAATGAGATGGCTGGATATGTAGCTCAATTGGTAAAATGCTTGCCTAGCATGTATGAGGCCCTGGGTTTGATTCACAGTGCCACATAAAACCAGATGTGGTGGCTCATGCTTGTAATCACAGCATTCAGGAGATAGAGGTGACAGGATAAGGAGTTCAAGGTCATCCTCAGCTTCTTAGAATTCAAAACCAAACTGGGCTACATGAGACAATGTCTCAAAAAAACAAAAAAGAAGAGAAAGGAAAAGGAGGAGGAAGAGGAAGAGAAATGAGAAATAGAAATCAATGAATTTTAAAGCACTATACAAACATGAGAGATAATTTATGTGACTATGTCTATTTCCATATATCTCACTATTACTAGAAAGTCATGTGAGGTACAATGCCTCATATTTATCACAGTGGTTACAAGAACTTGAGTTATGGGGCAGGAGAGATGGCTCAGCAGTTAAGTACACTGGTTGCTCTACTAATTAGCATGACATAAATTTCCATGCTCCTCCTCAAATATAATACATTTTAAATTTGTTGATTTTGTGTGTGTGTGTGTGTGTGCGCATCACACACAGAACCTCCCAAACCAGTGCTACCACATCCAGCTTGAATGAGTTTTTAACCTTTAAAAAAGATCTCCATTTCATTTTCAAATATATTGTTCCTTGCAGAAAGACTCATTTTTACTACTAACACTGACATGTTGGGGCATGCATCTCTAATCTGTATGTATCTGAATGTTACTAGTCATAATCCGTTGCACTTGGATCCTTGGCGCCTGTGTATGTCTATGAAGTCATTGGGTAGATTTCAGTGGTAATGTTTATCACCTCTACTAATTAACATGATGTAAATTTCCATGCTTCCCTCTCAAATATAATACATTTTAAAAAATTTGTTGATTTTTTTTTTGTGCGTATGTGTGTGTGAATATCACACAGAACATCCCAAACCATCTTATTCAACTGTACACCCACTTCCCAGATTGCACCCTCCCATAGCCTCCCTCCCCCCACTAGAGCCCTTATACTCTGAAATCCCTGCTACTGTCTGCTGTGTTGTTGGCACCCCCAGCCATTCCCAACTACTTGTCCATCTGGTGAATCTAGTCAGCCTATCTAGAGGTCTTTGTTCTAGGAGGGTCAGCTGTTCCTCATCTAACAGCAATCAGTTGTCAATATTCCTTTAGATAAGATTGGGGTCTGCTGTTCATTTTCCCAGACCTATGCTGGGTTACTACTGGGAGTCCCTTGGGCCACCCTGGCCAACAACTTAAAAGAAGGTATCTCCTATCTGGCATTGTTGATTGTTATGTAGCCTTTAGCTATGCATATGGACTCTTAAGAAATTATATTGGCCCCTTTAATCTTTGGTTGTACTTTCCTTTTGGGTGTTTAAGGCCATGCAGTTGGCCCAGATAAACCAATTTATTTTTACTCTTAAGGTCCTTTGAGGATCTGTTCCTCAGGGGTCACATGGGCTTGGGAGGAGCCCCTGGCTCCTTTTAAGAAAGGCCTTTTAAAAGCACTGATAGGAAACTGGGCATGGTGGCACATGCCTTTAGTCCTACTAGCACTCAGGAGGCAGAGGCAGGTGGATCTCTGTAAGTACAAGGCCAGCCTGATCTACACAGTGAGTTCAGGCCAACTTGGGCTACAGGGAGACCCTGCCTCAAAAAAAAAAAAAAAAAAGCACTGATAGGGAGTTGATAGGGAGTTGGAGAGATGGCTCAGGGGTTAGGAGCACTGACTGCTCTTGCAGAAGACTGAGGTTCAGTTCCCAGAACCGACATGGCAGCTAACAGCCATCTAAAGCTCCAGTTCCAGGGGATCCAACTCCCTCTTCTGACCTCTCTGGGCAATGGACAACACAAGTGCATTTACACATATGCAGACAGTGCACTCATACACATAAAATAAAAATAATAAGGCTGGGCGTGGTGGCGCATGCCTTTAATCCCAGCACTCGGGAGGCAGAGGCAGGCGGATCTCTGTGAGTTCAAGACCAGCCTGGTCTACATAGTGAGTTCCAGGACAGCTGGGGCTACAGGGAGACCCTGTCTCAAAAAGACCAAAATAAATAAATATAAATAAATAAATAAATAAATAAATAAAATATTAAAAAATTAAAACTAAAAATAAAAGCATTGATAGAGCACTTGAACTTAACATCTGTCCTCACCTAATCTCTAATCATTCCCACTAGGGCCAGACAAACCTGAAAACCCACTGCACAACCTCCCTGAGACTGTTCCCCCAAGTTGGGGAGACATGTGGAATGACAACAAATAACCAGAGAAAAAAGAAAAAAACAACAGGGCCCAAAACTCAGGAAGAGAAAACATTATCAAGTCTAGAATATTATATTAAACTGCATTGGGCCAGATGTGGTGGCAACAGAGGCAGGTAGATCCCTGTGAGTTTGAGGCCAGCCTGGTCTACATAGTAAGTTTCAGAGCAGCTGGAACTACAGGAAGATCCTGTCTCAAAAACAAAACAAACAAACAAACAAAAAAACTGCATTGGGGTCCATCCTAAGGTTCATGTCCAGGAGTCACGGACTTCACCCACACCGGACACATTGTCCAGCATGTGATGCATTTTTTAAATTTTCAGTGGTATCAGGGAAGGAACACAGGGTCTCACAGATACTAGACAAGCACTGTACTGCACTGGGCTACACCCTAGGCACTGTGCACTGTTTTGTAAGTCTAAGCTATTAATATCCCGAGTTCCTTCCAACAGATAGCTGCAAAGAGCTGTACACACCAAAGAACTCATTTTGGATTTGACTGGAAGAACAAGGATGTGTCCACGGGCAAAGTTCCTGGAGGCAGACCTCAGTGGAGACTTTCAATCACTCTAAAGCCATCCAGTCTCTCCATTTCCTCATGTGCACTCTAAGCAGTGAATATGCTGTCATTCATGAAGGCAGAATGCAGACCACACCTATGAAACCACATGACTAGTGAAGCTGGGTACACTTCACACAGTACCTTCCCAGCTCTCTCCATCACTGCTCCACCGTGATCCTCAGGTTCAGTCCTCCCCCTGGCCTTCCTGAACCCCAGCCAGGCCTGAGCCAACAAGTCTCACAGCCACTCCCAGACTCACAGCAAAGCCAGAGAAAGGTTTAGGAAACAGGACAGACTAGTTCTACCCTTCCTCACCCATTCCCAACCTCTGAATTGCCCTGGGGCCAGACACCCCACCCACTCACTCACCAGCACCCTCTGCTCCTTGGGTTACCTTCCCTACTTCCCTCAAATTCAGACTTAAGCTCCCCTCCCCCAAACATCTTCTACCAACTAAATATAAGTCAGCACAGGGTGCTAGTGAAGGAATATACAAGTAGGTAATAGCCAGACGGGTTTAAAATGCAACTGTGATACTAGTCATGGTAGCCCATGCCTGTAGTCTTAGCACTCTAGAGACTGGGGCAGAAGAATGAGTTGAAGCCAACCTTGACTACACTGGAAGATCTTGTCTAAAAAAGATAGAGCCAGGCATGGTGGCCCACACTTTTAGTCCCAGCACTCGGGAGGCAGAGGCAGGCAGACGCAAGGTCAGCCTGGTCTACATAGTGAGTTTTAGGCCAGCTGGGGCTACAGGAAGGCCCTCTCTCAAAAAGACCAAAAAATAAAAATAAAAAGATAAACAGACCAATACCCTGACCCATAATTTGTAGCCATCAGTCCCAGAACTCAAGAGTATAGTAATCTGCCCAGAATAGTGAGGAATAACAGTCAGCTTCCCTCAGTTTTAACCCCACTTGCAACTTAAGAACAATCAGAAAAAGGCAAATAAGCTCCCTAACCAATCACAGCATGTCTGAAAATAGCTGGGCATTCCTGAAGCCTTCCCTTATACAGGCTTTTCCTTGCTAGCTTTGGGCTCTCCCCCAAACTCAAGGTGATGGTGGCTGACTCCCTTGCTACAGCCAGCTCTCATTAACAGCCTTCGGTTCCTTGTTGCCACTTGGGTGGTCTCTGTTTATTCCCATACCACATTCCTAACTCAAGCCATAACCCCTCAGTCTAATACACAGTCACATTCAACACAGTACAAGTGTGCAACAGAGGCATGGGCATGCCACTGTTGGTGCTGAAAAGGGAAGTGGACAACACTCACGCTGGACAGACTTCCTAGAAGCAAGAGCAACCAGCCTGGTTTTGAAATATGAATGGTACACATTAAGTAAACAGTTGTGGGAGAAGGAAACAGCAGTTCTCCATTCTTCTCCTTCCCGGTCTAAGACCAAGTTCTCCCACTTGCAACCAAACTTTACAGGGGCTCTTAAATATCTGGTTCATTCTTGTATATACTCTCTCCCTACTGAATAATGACTATTGGTCTAAAATGTGACTAGGTAGGACTGACTCTTCTCCCAGTACCTGGCCAGCCCAATTGAAGAGTACCCCCCTTCCATTCTAACTTTTTTTTTGGTCTTTTTGAGACAGGGTCTCCCTGTAGCCCCAGCTAGCCTGGATTCACTATGGAATTTGCCCAGCGGCACATGCCTTTAATCCCAGCACTCGGGAGGCAGAGGCAGGCAGATCCTCTCAGTGAGTTCAAGGCCAGCCTGGTCTACATAGTGAGTTCCAGGCCAGCTGGGGCTACAGGGAGACCCTGTCTCAAAAATAGACCAAAAAAAAAAAAACCACAAAAAAAAAAAAAAAGGCATGCGCCACCACACCTGGACCCTTCTAACTTCTTGAATGAGTACTTTATATTAGCAAGAGTCATCAAATCCAAAAGCTTTTTCTCAGTCATATTCTGTGACCTCTCCACCTCTAGTTTCCTCAAAGCCGTCCTAGCCTAGGCTTCCTGCCCATTCATTACTGCTACTCTCTACCTGTATCTACCATCTAAACTTGGTTTGCCCCAAGAACTTGTCCTTGAGGAGGGCATGACCATGACAGCGCACAACTGTTGTAATCCTAGCACTTTTGAGTCTGAGGCAGGAGGATCATTTTTTTCCCTTATATTTTCTGCTTTTAGGAAAGGAGTCTTGTAGAACAGGATTCTCTAAGATTGTAGATGAAAGACTGTCCTAAGGACAGTACAATCCACCAAGAAGGCAGCTCTGACTCCATTCCCCCAAATCACCTCACACCTTCAAGAGGTTGCAAATGGGCTGAGGGCCTGACTCAGTGGTAAAGTACAAGCTTAGCCTGAGTTTAATTCCCAAAGGAGGAAAAAGATGAAGAAATTTTAGGTGCTTTGGAGTGGCTACTAGCTCTGTTCAGCCACCTTAGCCTAATAATTCAATAATTCAATTAGCCTAATCACACCTGGCACTCCTAGGTTTGAGTCTTCACACAAAGCTCATGGGAGATCAAGTCATGGAAGGAAGAATGCTTACTGCAGTACTGAATGTTGCAAACATGTCCATTCCAGCAGAGTGAGTCATCAAAAGAAGCACCCACCACTGATGGTAAAAGAGGCAAAGAGTATTTGGACAGAAAGCAATCTGGACCACAGAGTCCAGTCTTATCCCCTCACTTGCCCTCCTCTTCCATTCATGTGTTCTTTGTTGTTGTTTGGGTGGTTGTTGTTGTTTTGCTTGTTTGTCTGTCTGTTTCAGCCAAGGTCTCACTCTGTAGCACTGGTCTCAAACTCATGGCAATCCTCCTGCCTCAGTTGTCTTCCAAATTCTAGGAACATAGGCATGAACCTATGTTAGCCCAATGCTGGGTTTTAGTAAGGAAAATGGCAGTGGGAGACAGGATGTTCTTATTCAGACTTTTCATATCACTCCTAGCTCAGAGACCTGCAATGACTTCCAAATGGATTCCCACCAACCAGGAACCGCTAAATCAAAAGCCTTGGTCTGCCAACCCAGATAAAACCACCTCTGGTGAAATTCGGTCTGTTGTCCCATCTCCAATTCCTTCTTCCTTCCACCTTCTGTATGTTGTTTTGTTCATGTTGTCCTGTCTGGTTGGGGTGTGTGTGTGTGTGTGTGTGTGTGTGTGTGTGTGTGTGTGTAGGCTCTCACCCTGTAGATCAGGCTGACCTGGATGTCACTATGTAGTTCAGGCTGACCTCAAACTCATGGCAATCCTCCTGTCTCAGTCTCCCAATTCATACATTTTACACACATTTGTGGAGCCTGGTCTGTACCCTCCACTATGGAATAAGTGGCCTTTCCCTCATCTTCCTAGGTCCAAGTATCATCCTTTCTTGACAGTTCATCTTAACACTTCAGGCATAAGGCCTCCCCAGCTTGACATAGTTGTTTCCTCTTCTGACCACTTACACCTTCTCTGAGCGCTTATGTCATTCTGCTCCGGCTACCCGGCCACCGGACAACTTCTCAGAGCTCTTACGTCAATAATTATGAGTGTACCATCACCTCCCTTTCTTATCTGAGTCCTCTGTGTCAGGTAAGTTCAACCGTGCTCAGAGTTGCATTTTCCAACTATTTACTTGTCTGCCTCCTTCGGATTGCGCACTTCTGGAGGGCCAGCATCGCTGGTCCGCATCATACACAGGGAAGCTACTAAAGGGCCTTCTGTTCAATGAATGAACAAACCAACTCTATATAAACTTCCTCACACTTCCTTCTCACCACACTTAACATCCAGTTTTTCGAGAAGGTTAAAAAAAAAAAAAAAAATGGAAGAAAATTACTTCAGGTCAAGAATTCGTCCTGCAAAAGCCACAGCAGGGCCAGACATGGGTCAAGGAGCGGAACGCCCTCCAGCTCCCCGGCGGGGCGCAGCTCCCCCGCCAGCGCCCAACCCCACCTCACCACGCGCTGGGACCCGGGCTGTGAGCTCGGTAGGACCCGCGTTCTCCCTGTCCCGGGGCGGGAAGCCAGTCGTGCATCCCGGGCTCCGCCTCCGCGCTCCCTCCGCGGCGCCGCGGGCCCCATCTGGCTCCGGGCCCCGCGCCCTGGGGGCCCAGCCGGGGCCCTCGGGCAGTCTCGGGCACTCACCGACGCCACTCGGCGCTCCGCGCGCACGGCCCGCCAGGCCTAGAAGGAGCCCGAGCCTCAGCAGGAGCCGCAGCGGGCCCCCAGGCCGGCGGTGCACACAGCGGAGCCCCCGGCCCATGCCGCCGCTCCCTCCCTTCGCCCAAGACTCCCCGGAGGCCCCGGAGGCGCCGAGATAAGGCGGCGGGCTGCGCGGGGAGGGGGCGGCGCAGCGGCTTCCGGCGCCGGGCACAGAGGGCGCGGGGTCCGCGACGCCCTTGGAACGCGTTTGGCCTTTGAGCGCCCGATGCACCTGCTGCGATACTTTCGGAACTACTTTCGGAAGCCGCTACTTTCGGAACAGGGACAGACTTTGGCTAAAGCCACCGCGGAAAGAAAAGACCTGTGCTAGGGAGGAAATGTCGCGGTGCGGTGTGACTCGTGGGGGCTTCGGGACGCACCCCTAGGAAGGTCAAAGGGGAGAGGAGACGGCCAGGTGGAAAAGGACTCTTCCTGGAAGGAACAGAGAGCTGGGAAGAGGTGGCTGCGGCTCTGCTGCGAGGAGAGAGGGCGGGAAGTTGTGGGCTAGCCCACCCAGGTGACAAAACAAGAGCGTGCAGTGATGGAGGGAGGATTGCTTGGAGGACACTTAGCTTGGGACGTGAGGAAGTAGACCGCTTAAAGGATGTGACTGGGGGAAACTCAAACAGGGAGAAGGCATGGTCGAAGGGACCATGCTCTAGAAAGGAGGCGAGGGACCGCGGTGGGTTGGGGCCAGCTGGGTGAGAAATACCTTTTACAATAGAGTTAAATGAATCTTCTCTAAACCAAGGGAAGGAGACTAGTCTGGAGGCCCTTTATCTTTATTGAGGAAGGCTGTCTGCTCTGTGAGATTAGGATCAGCAGGGGAGGAGGAATCCTGGAAATGGATGACTAGTGGGGGAGGGGGAAATACGTGTTCTGTAGTGTGGAGAGAAGTGGAAAATGGTTGTCCAGAGGTGGAGATCACCGGAACTTAAGACTAGTGTAATGTTAGAGAAGAGAAATTACAAGTGTCACTTCGATTTCTGGTTTGTGCAGCTGGGTGAACAGTGGTGGGAACCATAGCGTTAACAACCACAAAGGAAGAAGTAGGATCCGGTGTGAAGGCTCATTTGAGCTTGTGTCTGTGGGGCTGTCCAGGCTCAGGGGCACCCTCTACTACACCCCGTATCTTCACTTGCTTTCTTTACTGTGAACTTCCCTAAATCTAACCACAAGCAAACACACCCATATAAGGGCTGAACTTGTGCAGCGTTAGGAAGAAGCCGTTAAAAATAAACTTCCTAGACTTTTGTAATAAGCTTCTTGCAGATTATTTTTGTTCAACAAAGAGAAGAGCTTGCTTTGGGAAATAGTAGGTGGGTAGTGTGGGTACTGAAGTCTCTGATATTTAGGCAAATTTTTGGTGAACCCAGCTCTGACCTTGCTTCAACAAATCCATCATTGAAGATATTTTTAAACAGTGCAGTGGGTGGTTGGTGCAGGCCTTTAGTACCAGTACTCGGGAAGCAAAGGCAGGCGGATATCTGTGAGTTCAAGACCAACCTGGTCTCCATAGTGAGTTCCAGGACAAGAAAGAAAGAGAGAGAGAGAGAGGGAGGGAGGGAGGAAAGGAAGGAAGGAAGGAAGGAAGGAAGGAAGGAAGGAAGGAAGGAAGGAAGGAAGGAAGGAAGGAAGGAAGGAAGGAAGGAAGGAAGGAAGGAAGGAAGGAAGGAAGGAAGGAAGGAAGGAAGGAAGGAAGGAAGGAAGGAAGGAAGGAAGGAAGGAAGGAAGGAAGGAAGGAAGGAAGGAAGGAAGGAAGGAAGGAAGGAAGGAAGGAAGGAAGGAAGGAAGGAAGGAAGGAAGGAAGGAAGGAAGGAAGGAAGGAAGGAAGGAAGGAAGGAAGGAAGGAAGGAAGGAAGGAAGGAAGGAAGGAAGGAAGGAAGGAAGGAAGGAAGGAAAAGATTTTTAAAGTCTATACCTCCACCCCCATGCCCTTGTGCAAAATAAATATTGTGTAGGTATACATGTTTTAGAATTTCTGTGATGTCAGGATAAAACTGTCCAATACTTGGAAATAGCAAAAGAAATTACTGGGTATCATTTTAGTGGGTTGTTGAGTTAGGTACTGGCTAGCCCATTTTCAGGGGATTGTCCAATTCTAAAGTGTACCTGTCATGGACGAGGCTATTTTTGTTAACTAATTGACCCTGGTGACAGTGTTACCAATCAGAGCTGGCTGGGGTCCTTCCACCTGCATAGAAAAATGAATAGGAGAGGAGAGGCTCTTTCTAGTGTTGGTACTCACCTCTCCCCAGGCACTTGACCACCCAAGGCCTATAGGCTGGACTTAGGGACCCAGAGGCACCTAGCTCCAAACTCTGATAACAAGGGGCCTATTGCTTCATGCTTTAGAAGCCAGAGACATGACTAGGCATTCAGGTTGGAGGCTGATTGCTTTGGGCTTTAACCACCAGCAGCCACCAACCAGCATTTTGCAGCTGTTTAATCCTCCATTTCCAGCAGCAGTAAGAGGCAGCAGAAAGCAGAGCCAGTTAGCACCAGCCCTGAGGTTTAAACCCATATCTCCTGCAGTGGCTGTCACAGCTCTGGGGCCCAAAAGCCATTAAACACTTGGCAGCTCCCTGGACACTTTTAAGGACTGAATCCCACAGGTTCTTGTCTTCTGCTCTTCAAGGCCCTCTTCATTTCCTTTGTCTCTTCTCCCTGCCCCTGTCACTCTCTGGAACTTTCCAACCACTTTATCGCTTCTAACATCTTTTGTGTTTTGAGTTCACCCCAATCCACTAATTATAAAGATCTGAAGTAACCAGGGGCAGGGGTGTCACTCAGTTGGCAGAGTGCTTGCCTAGCATGCATGGAGCCCTGGGTTTGATGCCGAGCACTCCAGAGGTAGAGACAGGAGGATCTCTAGTTCAAGCTATATAACAAGTTTAATGCCAATGTGCATTAGAATCTCCAGCACACACTAAAAAACTCAGCTACACGTGTCTGTAACCCCAGCATTTGTAGGCAGAAGCATGCAGATGCTAGGACCTGGCTGGCCAACCAGCCAAAACAGTGAGCCTCCGTTCACTGAGAGCCCCTCTCTGCAAGCACCTGGCCTCTGCATAGGTGTACCAGCACTTACACCCACCCAATTCCATGCACCATGTATACATACCACTACACACTCACAGAAAGTAATCAAGGTACTGACAATCAAGAAGACTTAATGTCAGGACTGGAAAGATGGCTCAGTGGTTAAGAGCACTAGCTGCTCTTGCAGATGACCTTTGTTTAATTCCTAGCACCCACATGGTGGCTAACAACCATCTGTAACTCCAGTTCCAAGGGAATCCAGTGCCCTCTTCTGACTTCCTTGGGCATTGCAGGACATGTGTATACTTACATACATGCAGGCAATATACTCATACACATAAAATAAAAATAATAAAATATTTTTTAAACTCTTAGAAAATGAGATTCAATAAATTTATGAGTGGATTGCTAAGTTAGAGGAGGTTCTAGGAGGGAGGTATATCTAAAGAGGTCATGGAAGTTCTACTCCCAGCCCCAAGCCTGGCCCGACATAGCTCACCTGGGTATTGCTTGTATTCTTTATGCTATCCCTCACAGTAAATATAATTAAAATATTCTGAGTTCTGTTGAGAAAATAAAAAGAAACTAGGCGCCATGAGTGCTCAGGGGCCCACAGCCCACTTGTTAAAACTTAACAAAAACCAGAACCAGCCTTATCAAAAGGCTGCAGGACAGGCAGGCACCGGTCAAGCTTCACAGATTAAGCCATAAACAAGTTTTACAGACAGAACTCCTGACCACCCTGGGGGCCCGATAACAGGAAATCTTCTGTGCTTCTGAGGCCACCTCCCATTTAGCAATCCTACTTCCCCTCAGCCCCGGCCCTTACCCCATATCTCTGCATACCTTTGAAATTACTGGTGAAATTACTATGTGTGTTTGAAATTAACCAATAACCCCGCTTCTGCTTCTGTACCCTGCTTCTGCCTTATAAAAACCCCCTGAACTCAACCTGGGGCCGCGCAAGTCCTCCGAGGAGACTCTGTGCCCACAGGTACCTGTGTCCTAAATAAACCTCTTGCTGTTGCAACCCAAAGGC
>NW_008336359.1:1555557-1560531 GCF_000622305.1 Nannospalax galili
GTGTGCACCACCACACCCAATGAGTTTTATTTTTTTTTTAAATATCTTTATTATTTTTATTGAGTGTATTGCCTGCACATAAGTAAGTGTACCCATGTTGTGCAATGCCCATAGACAGAAGAGGCCATTAGACCCCCTGGAACCGGAGTTACAGACAATTGTTAGCTGCCATGTGGGTGCTGGGATTCGAGCCCAGGTCTTCTGCAAGAACAACCAGTGTTCTTAACTGCTGAGCCATCTCTCCAGCCCTGAGTTTTATTTTTTTTTAAAGTAAATCACCGGCATTGAATTTCATCACATTTTTTTCTATATCTACTGACATCCTCTATATTCCTTAGTTCTTCATTTATATGGTGTTGAGAAAATAAAAAAAGGAAACTAGGCGCCATGAGTGCTCAGGGGCCCACAGCCCACTTGTTAAAACTTAACAAAAACCAGAACCAGCCTTATCAAAAGGCTGCAGGACAGGCAGGCGTCGGTCAAGCCTCACAGATGAAGCCATAAAGCAAGACAGAACTCCTGACCACCCTGGGGGCCCGATACCAGGAAATCTTTAGAAAACGTCTGTGCTTCTGAGGTCACCTCCCATTTAGCAATCCTATTTCCCCTCAGCCCCGGACCTTACCCCATACCCCTGCATACCTTTGAAATTACTGGTAAAATTACTATGTGTGTTTGAAATTAACCAATAACCGCGTTTCTGCTTCTGTACCCTGCTTCTGCCTTATAAAAACCCCCTGAACTCAACCTGGGGTGCGCAAGTCCTCCGAGGAGACTCTGTGCCCACAGGTACCTGTGTCCTAAATAAACCTCTTGCTGTTGCAACCCAAAGACTGACTTGTCCTCCGTGGTCTCGCTCTTACACTGTAACCAGCCTAGCACATTATTAAACTCCAGAGTGGAAAAATGGGACCCCTAACTTATAGGCAGTCACAAGTAGAGGTCACAAACTGCGACTTGCCATTTTGTCATCAAATGTGGATGTGCAGATTTGTTTTTGGACAGTCTATTTCCAGATAGATACTACCAGATTGAACTGAATTCTAGGACATCAATCTGATGTCTGCTGAAAAGTTCGGTCTAACTAAATTTGGTCTTTAGAAATGTTGAGCCAGCCAGTCCCATAGCCCAAACTTCAACCTAATTTACTATGTAAACAAACTAAAAACCTGAGGAGTTTGCCTTAAATAACTGGGTCTCAGCCAATCATAGCAACTAAGTTTCAATCCATTGCATGTGGTCAGCTGTTCAAGCCATGTTGAAAAATTATTTTAATTCATTTTTATTTTATGTGTTTGAGTGTTTTGCCTACATGGATGTAAGTGCACTCATGTGTGCAATGCCTGAAAAGGCCAAAAGAGGGCATCAGATCACCCCCCCAAACTGGAATTACAGCTGACAGTTGTTAGCTGCCATGTGGGTACTGGGAACCCAACCCTGGTCCTCTGCAAGAGCAGCCAGTGCCCTTAACTGTTGAGCCATCTCTCCAGCCCCTCAAGCCATGTTTACATCAGGCAAAAACTAAACTCCCACCAAACCAGCTTTCTCTATAACTCACTTCCGTTTTCTAGACTTTACTTCTTTTTTCTATGCTTCACTTCCATTTTCTGTGCCTCACTTTCCTTTTCCTGTTTATAAATGTTATCCAGCCACTGGAGTCTCAATGAACTGCTTCTGGTTCTGAGAGCTGCCCAACGCATGGCTCTTTGTTCAATTTAACTGTTAAATTTAATTTGTCCAGAGCTTGTCTTCTTTGTGGAAAAACTCCTACACAGCTGGTCACAGAAGTGTTCTGTGTTGAATTACAGAGTACCAAAAAAAAAAAAAAAACCCAACAGTTTGGTTTTCTTTTTTTTCTTTTTTTCTTTTCCTTTCAGATGCACACAATTAAATATGCAACAGTGCTTTTAAACAGAAAACCATGGCATCAATGAACCAGATAGCTCCAAAGAATATATTAAACTAGCTTTGTCATATTGTCATACACCACAAAAGCATCAATCAGGGTGAAAAAAAAAAAAATGCAAGTACCTTAAAAAATAAAGATTGGCCGGGCGTGGTGGCGCACACCTTTAGTTCCAGCACTTGGAAGGCAGAGGCAGGCGGATCTCTGTGAGTTCAAGGCCAGCCTGGTCTACATAGTGAGTTCCAGGACAGCTGGAGCTACAGCTGGGAACTTTTCTCATTCAAATCACCACAGGACCCAAAACAGGTATGTATGCTTAAGATAGCCTCCCAAAGAGACCAGACAAAAAATTATTCTACCCTTATGGGCCCAGGAAGGAAATTTCTGATAATTCTAGAATTGCTAGTTTACCTCTGTCTCCATCATCAAAGGTTACAAATTTAATGCATCTTGCTGGGCAACCAAAACAATGACAGTGAAGATATTTCTATTTGCATATTCAAAGCAGCATTACTTATAATGGCCAAAAGGTAGAAGCAAGCATAGGTTTATTGACAAATTAATACATAAAAATACGTGGCTTAGGGCCTGGAAAGATGACTCCGTAGTTAAGAACACTGGCTGCTCTTGCAGGAGACCAGGGTTTGGTTCCCAGCATCCACATGGCCGCTAACAACCATCTGTAACTCCAGTTCCAGGAGATCCAGTGCCCTCTTCTGGCCCCTATGGACATTGCATGCACATGGTATACTTATCTACATGCAGGGAAAACACTTAAAATAAAAATAAAATTTTAAATTATTTTAAAAGAGTATGTGGTTTGTACCTGGAAGATTGTTCATCCTTTAAAAAGAAGAAAATTCTGAAATATGTCACATCCTTGAAGATGTTAGGTTCAGTTAAAGAGGACAGTCACAAAGGGACAAATATGTATAATTACACTTATATGAAATATTTAAATAGAAAGTAGAATCGTGGTGGACAGGGATTGGGGGGAATAAAGAGCCAGTGTATAATCCACCTAGGGTTTCAGTTACGTATGAGAAGTTCAGTGGATAGTTGATGACGAAGGTTGTATTACACTGTGAAGGTGGTTCATGCTGAATTCAACACTTCAAAAATGGTTCAAATTCAAAAATCAGTATTTTATTAGACAGAAACTATCATATAAGACTTTCCAAATCAATTCTAGATCCTGAAAAATTGGTATGGCATCAGATTTATAGGAAAGTTCCTTTGGAAAACCCCACCCCACCCTCAATTCCTGATGTGAATTAGATGGAATTCCAGGAAAACACTGAGTGGGGTGCCAGGAGGATAAGGAGGAAGAGGGTAGGCCAATAGAAGGATTTCATTCTGAGCACTGGTCAACTCTCTCTAGGGCCTGTCCCCAAGGCTGTTATTCAGTGTCTGCTGGCCATGTTGAATCTGGAGGTCATCTGATTGGCTCCAATCTACATATAAGGCCAGCAGGAGAAGGGAGCAAGGTTAGATGTGAAATATTCTGGGTCTCTCCTGGAAAATTCCATTGTTCTGGTGATTACATACCTGGCCAGAAATTGTAACATCCTGCTTCAGGAGCATCTTAACTCTCATTTCACACAATGAACCTGGTGTCTTCTAGGGTTCCACATTTTGCTTGAGGTTTCTATGTTTGAAGCTTTTGAATTCTGTTGGCTAAAAACCTGTGCTATTGAAACAAATGAAAGTAAGGTCCATCTGTAACTGCCCATCCCACCACCCACACACATCTGCCCCTTGCTGACCACATTCACAAACACAAAGGCCACCTTGAAAGGAAACAGGTGGCAGTCTTCAATTTAGCAGAAGTGTCTTGCCTTGGTTCATTTGCAGTGCTGGGGACCCCATGCATCCTAGGCAAGCACTCCTGAGCCTCTACCCACAACCTGAGACCTCTGAACACTGATCACAGGGATCTCTTCCCCTAAAGAAACGCCCCAGCCACCACCCCAAGGGAATGAAAGTAAACTTCTTATTTTTGGAAGCTCAAAGACTCACAAGCACTGCTGCTGCATGAGGCACAGGAAGCTCATCCTGTCTTCTCCAACATGCCTCTCCCTGCCAGCAAACGCACACCCAACCCAAGCACCTACCTAGAATTAGTCTGTGGGCCTTGAGCAGCAAACAAAATCCTGTCTTCCCGCACATGGCTGTGCTAGAACCAGTTCATTTGACTTATAGCCCACATTGTCTTTAACCCTTTCCTGTTGATATTGGCATAATTCCACACACTGGGTAAATTATAAAGCTAAGAGGTTTATTTTGGCTCATAATTCTAGTCCAAAGTTGAAGGTCAGCATATAGTGGTAGCCTTTTTGATGCCAGAATTATCACAGGGACATAAAGTGAAACAAAGCATTCATCTCTGCATTCATCTCTACATATTTGTGAGTGTGTGTGTGTGTGTGTGTGTGTGTGTGTGTGTGTGTGTATTCTCTAGCCTTTCTCCCTCTTCTTTATAAAGCCACCAGGAGTCAAACATGGGGCTCTAGCCTATGAATTTACCTAATCCTAATCATGCCCCAAAATCCCACTTCTAATCACAGAGTCAGATTACCTTTCTACCTTTCCAGTACTTCACACTGAGCATAAAACCCCAACATGAGGGCTGGAGACACAGTTATGAGAACTTGCTGCTCTTGCAAAGGACCTGGGTGCGGTTCTCAGAAAAAAACATCAGGAAGCTTACAACCGTCTGTAACTCCAGTTCCAGGAAATTCCTCTTTTGGACTCCACAGACACCAGCACACATGTAGTGCATATAAACTCACAAAGGTGCATACATATATACATAATAAATAAGTAAATAAATAAATAGGGGCTGGAAAGATGGCTCAGCAGTTAAGAACACTTGCTCTTCCAGAGGACCTAGCATCCACATGGCAGCTAACAATGGTCTGAAACTCCAGTTCCAGGGGATCCAGTACCCACTTCTGGATTCCATCAGCAATGCATTACATGGGTACACTTACATACATGCAGGCAAAACACTGATACACATAAAATAAAAATAACAAATACTTTCAAAATTAATCGCCAGGCGTGAT
>NW_008336359.1:1560680-1568647 GCF_000622305.1 Nannospalax galili
CTGTTTTCACGACAGTGTTATCGCAGGGACATACAGTGTACAAGAACATATATCTCTACATTCATCTATATATATTTGTGTGTGTGTGTGTGTGTGTGTGTGTGTGTGTGTGTGTGTGTGTATTCTCTAGCCTTTCTCCCTCTTCTTTATAAAGCCACCAGGAGTCAAACATGGGGCTCTAGCCTATGAATTTACCTAATCCTAATCATGCCCCAAAATCCCACTTCTAATCACAGAGTCAGATTACCTTTCTACCTTTCCAGTACTTCACACTGAGCATAAAACCCCAACATGAGGGCTGGAGACACAGTTATGAGAACTTGCTGCTCTTGCAAAGGACCTGGGTGCGGTTCTCAGAAAAAAACATCAGGAAGCTTACAACCGTCTGTAACTCCAGTTCCAGGAAATTCCTCTTTTGGACTCCACAGACACCAGCACACATGTAGTGCATATAAACTCACAAAGGTGCATACATATATACATAATAAATAAGTAAATAAATAAATAGGGGCTGGAAAGATGGCTCAGCAGTTAAGAACACTTGCTCTTCCAGAGGACCTAGCATCCACATGGCAGCTAACAATGGTCTGAAACTCCAGTTCCAGGGGATCCAGTACCCACTTCTGGATTCCATCAGCAATGCATTACATGGGTACACTTACATACATGCAGGCAAAACACTGATACACATAAAATAAAAATAACAAATACTTTCAAAATTAATCGCCAGGCGTGATAGCACACGCCTTTAATCCCAGCACTTGGGAGGCAGAGACAGGCAGATCTCTGTGAATTCAAGGCCAGCCTGGTCTACAAAGTGAGTTCCAGACCGGCTGGGGCTACAGGGACATTGTTTCAAGAAGACAAGGGAAAAAAAATCGAAATAACCTAAATAAATAAATAAACAAACAAACAAACAAATCTTTAACAAAACAACATGGGCTGGAAAGATGGTTCAGTGGTTAAGAGCACTGGCTGCTCTTGCAGAAATCCCAGGTTTGATTCCTAGCACCTACATGGTGATTAACAACCACCCTTAACTCCAGTTCCAGGGGATCCAGCATGCTCTTCTGACCTACAAGGGCACTGCATGACACTGGTACACTTACATACACACAGGCAATACACTCATATGCATAAAATGAAAATAATAAAAAAATTTAAAAACAACATGAATTTCAGAAGAGACAAACCACTCAACCTTAGTACTCACCCAACACCAGTATTCTCTGAAAAGCAAATCATACACACACAGATGGGGGGAGGAGACCCCTCAGCCCAGCAGGCAGACTCTCAGCTTCCTGCTCTTATAATGGCACCCTTCTCATGTATACTAGCAAGCAAATTCTACAGGAACTAGGATTTCCTGTACTTCTATCAGCAGAACCTGGAGCAGCAGAAGAATCTGGATTTGGGAGTAAACTTCACTTTCCAAGAGAAGTTGAGAGTGTTAGGGTTCAGACCTACAGCAACTCCCTCGCCAATGCAGCAGGGCCCCGGAGAATGCAGGAACTGGGTTAATGAGCATCCTGATCTTGGAAGACAAGGATAAACAGACTCTTTACACCTTTTGACCCAGATCCAGAGGATGGAAGGGGGCAGTTTGACAGAGGCTACTCTCTTCTGATAAGCACCCCCAACTTTTTAAAAAAATCTTTCCATCTTCTGCATTCTCCCATACCCCCCAGCCAGCAGCCTGAAAGACAGACAGCTTCTCTATCTCAAAGGAGATTGTCCAGTGTGCTTTCCTCTGCTAATAAACTCTATCCTGCCGGAGTTTGTTCTGTGTCCTGGTGCTTTCTCCCAATTGACCCAATTCACCTATCAGAGAGAACTATGGGCTGACCTCACATGATGGAGTATGGGGAAGATGACCTCACATGATGGAGTATGGGGGCACCAAGTAAAGATTCTATTTCTATTTCTATTTCTCTCTCAAGACACACACACACACACACACACACACACACACGACACCTGTCCTATGATAGGAAGCTTCATCCAGTTGACCAGACTGTTTGTTCCAAAGACCTTGAAAGGAAGCATGTTGACAGCCACTTCCTGACCTAGAACCAGCTGAGGGGCCTTGCAGCCACACACTGCCCTGAGAAGAAACCAGTCAGGCAGCAAGAGGCAGCAGGAGCCAATCAGCACCAACCAGCACAGCAGCTGAGGAATCCCAGAGCTTTGAAGGCGGATCATTCTACATCTGTGTTGACAAAAGTCAGCTGATAGTGAAGACCTTGAAGCAACATTGACATAGTAGAGTCTTCAAAACAAATGGTTGATTTGCTTGCTTTGCAGTGGACTTAGCTCCAGATTTTATGGGTTTCTGAGCTCACCACAATTGTGTTCTCTGCCTCCTCCTCCTCCTCCTTCTCCTTCTCCTCCTCCTCCTCCTCCTCCTCCTCTTCCTCCCTCCTTGATCTTCTGTTGATGTATCTTTGAGTATCTCTTGCAGAAAGTATTTCTGGATGATAAACTTTCTGAATTTTTGCATGGCCAAGTTTGACTTTAGCCTCATATTTCAATTATATATTACCTTAATATAGAATTTGTGAGCTCAAAATATTTAAGAGGTTAGTCACTTTTTCCTTCCTATGACTCCAGAGACTGAGACAGGATTATCCTGCATCCCAGGCTATCCTGAATGCACAGCATTTGCCTCAAGAAAAGAAAAAAGACCGAGTTTCATCTCCCAACATGGATGCCTGGGTGAGAATCATGTGATAACTTAGTCATCATCAGCCCTCAAGGGAATGTCCTCTCCACTTTATACCTTTGGGGATTTTTCTCTTCATTGCAGGAATCCCAAAGTTTTATTAGAATACAGTCTTTCCAGCCTGGAGAGATGCCTTAGTGATTAAGAGCACTTGCTGCTCTTGCAGAGGACTCGTGTTCAGTTCCCAGCAACCACATGTTGACTCACAATGGTCTGTAATCCCAGATCCAAGGGATCTACTACTCACTTCTGGCCTCTGCAGTCATCAGATTTGCACGTGGTGCACTTACATACATGCAGGCACTGACACATAAAATAAAAATAAATACATCTTTTTTTAAAACAAAATAAAAATTTTAAATCGGTATATAATTTATAGGCTAGAAAAAATAAACTCAAATTCCACTTCTATTATACTTTCATAATACAGACCACCAGACCACTTCTGTCACCCTGAAAGGGGTGGGGCTTTCTCCCTAGCAACAAAGCAAGTAAGTAGTTCTACAGCAGGTACCAGCTGAGTCTCTTCTAACCCAATCAAAGTCTGACAGGATCTACTTGGAGATAGCGTTAGCCTCTACAGGAGGGGGACGCAGTCTCCAAGACTGACCTCATAAGACCTAGGGAAAAGGCTATGTTTCCAGAACTTCTAGACAACAGCCTACAATTGGGAGTTCCCACAACTCCCTTCTCTGGGTTGATTAATTTGCTAGGGCAACTCAGAAACTCAGTAAAATAGTATACTTAGGGGCTGGGGTATGGCACAGTGGATAAGTGTTTGCTATGCAAGCATGAGGATTGGAGTTCAGATCCCTACAACTCACATATACCAAGGAGGTATGGAAGCCCACCTGTAATTTCAGTACTTGGGAAATGGAGACAAGGAATCCCCAGAGCAATCTGGCCAGTTACAGTAGTCTTATAGGTGAGCTCTGGGCTCAACTGAGAGACCTGCCTCAAAGAAAAAAGTGGAGAGAGATGAATGAAGACACTGACATTGACCTTCAGCCTCTGTACAACACATGCATACACACACACACACACACATGATCTCACATGTTAACACATATACACATATGCACACCACACAGGCATACAGTCTCCCTGTAGCCCCAGCTGGCCTGGAACTTGCTATGCAGACCAGGCTGGCCACGAACTAACAGAGATCTGCTGCCTCTGCCTCCCAAGTGCTGGGATCAAAGGCGTGTGCCACAGGGGAGACCCTGTCTCAAAAAGACAAAAAAAATTTTTTTTTAACTGCTATGCTTATATTTAGCAGTTTGTTGTAAAGCATATTTTTAAAATATTTTATTATTTTTATTTTATGTGTGTGAGTATATTGCCTGCATGTGTAAGTGCAACCATGTTGTGCAATGTCTGCAGAGGTTAGAAGAGGGCATCAGATGGTTGTTAGCTGCCATATGGATGCTGGGAATTAAACCCACGTCCTTTGCAAGAGCAGCCAGTGCTCTTGACCACTGGGCCATCTCTCCAGCCCTGTAAAACATATTTTGAAGAATACAAATAAGAAGCCAGATGAACAGATACATGGGTGAGCTCTGCTAAGGTCCCAAGAACAGGAGCTTCTATCCATGGAACTGGGGGGAGTTCTTGTTCCCCTTCTTCTTAATCCTTGTGTGTTTAGCTACCTGGAAGCCCTGTGAACTCTTCCTTTGAGGTTTTTATGGAGACTTCATTGCACAGACATGAATACTAGGCTGGGTGGGGAAACCCAGCAAAGCCTGTCTGTTCAGATTCCAAAGTGTTCCTTCCTTGTGGGTATAGGGCAGGAACCCTCTGGAATGAGGAATTTCTTAAGACTGTTGGATAAGGGCAGGTCAGAGAATTTATTATGGTCAGCTAAAAGCAGGGTTGGTGGCATGGTGGAAGGTTTAGAATTTTTTTAACCCAGCTTGGGAAAGAGAAAGCCTTTGTGTGAACTGCTTTGAGTTAGTTAGAAGCCAAGAGCCAGAAGAGAGATGTAGATATATGAAAAACCATGAAATATACCAATATTAAGTATATCGCTCTATGAGTTTCTCCATATGTACATCATATAGCTTCCAGTTAGAACCCAGAACATTTGGGCTGAGAGATGGTTTCGTGGGTGAAGACATTTACCACCAAACCTGATGACATGCATTTGATCCCCAGGCCCCACATGGTGGAAGGAAAGAACTGATTCCCTCAAGTTGTGCTCCTGTGTGCTGTGGCATGTGGGAGACACACACATTAAATACATACTTCCTATAAAGAATAGAACACTTCAAGTTCCTTGGAAGCTCCCTCATTGTGTGTGCGTGTGTGTGTGTGTGTGTGTGTGTGTGTGTGTGTGTGTGTTCTTTTTTTTTTTACATAGAGTCTCTAGCCCAGGCTGGCCTCAAACTCACTATATAACTGAAAATGACTGAACTAATTAATGCTTTTGATGTTCTTGTAAAAGTTTTTAAATGACAGCTTTATTGGGATGTGATTCAATACATAAAATTCATCATTTTAAGATGTACAATTCTATGGAGGTTCTTAGTGTATTATTCATAGCTGGGTGGGGTGGTGTATGCCTTTAATCCCAATACTCAGGAGGGGGGTCTGTGAGTTTGAAGCCAGCCTGGTCTACATAGTGAGTTCCAGGTGAGTAGGAGCTACAAGGAGACCCTATTTCAAAAAGACAAACAAAACAAAACAAAAAGGTATATTATTCATAGATATGGCCAATAATAACCACCAACAAATTCCAGAACATTGTTTATCATTATTAGCATTTTTTTTTATGTGTATGAGTATATAGCCTGCATGTATGTGAGTGCACCCGTGTCGTGCAATGCCGCAGAGGTCAGAAGAGGGCTTCGGATTCCCCTGGAACTGGAGTTAAGGACAGTTTGTAGCTGCCATGTGGGTGCTGGGAATCGAACCCAGGTCCTCTGCAAGAGCAGTCAGTGGTCTGAACTGCTGAGCCATCATTATTAGCATTTTTATCACCAATAATAAAGCACCTATGTCATTCCCTTTTTCCTCTCAACCACTTATAAGTGGAATTACATACAACCTTGTCCTTTTGTGCCTGTCTTCTTTCACTTAGCATAAGTCTCCAAAGCTCATCCATGTATTATTGTATAAAAGTACTTCCTTTATTTTCATTGGTGAATAGTATACTGTGAAGAGCTTGAGCCAAATACAACATTAGAGGATACAGTTTCCATTTAAGATTGCCTCCACTTCACACACACACAGAGTTCCCCCAAACCACCTTCAAGTTTGATAATTCACCAGAAAGGTGAACAGACTTTGCTGAAGCATGGTACGTCATGGCAATAGTTTGTTGCAGGTAAAAGATACAGGTAAAGATCAGTTAAGGAAGGAGTGTGCAGAGGGAAGGAGGCCAGCAGGAGTCTAAACACAGGGCTTCTACTCCCCTTTCCTCCTGGAGTCTTGCTATCTTCACCTCCTGGCCTCAACATGAGACATTGTGCATGGAATACTGCCAATCCTAGAAGGTTACATGTACTTTGGTGCTCAGAATTTTATTTCATTACATGAACATGGCTGATTGATTTGTTGATTGCCTGTGTGGTTTATCTCAGCCTCCAGGTCAACAAAGAAGGCTCCACCCAAAGTCACCTCCTTGATTTCTGATATGACCACCTCTCCCTTTCTAGCGGGATATGAGGGGATGGCCAGCTCCCACTCTAAATCATGTTAAGACGTTCCAGGATGGGGGCTGGAGAGATGGATTAGTGGTTAAAAGCATTGGATGCTCTTGCAGAGGACCCAGGTTCAAATCCCAGCACCCACATGGCAGCTAACAATCCATAAGTCCAGTTCCAGGGGATTCGAAGCCCTCTGATGACCTCCTCAGATATTGTATAACACAGGTGCACTTACACACATTCAGGAAATACACTCATACACATAAAGTAAAAATAATAAATAAAGTATTTTTAAAAAACAAGCATAAACCAAGGCCCTGAAGCAAACAAAGACTCTTATCAGCCATAACATTACAGGAGAACAGAACAGAAATTGTCTCCCAGAAGCCAAGAGTAAAGTCCAGGCCTCTTTGGAAAAGGCTGGATTTTTCTCCTTTACATATTTCAGTGTATGAATATGCCACGGTTTTTAAAATCTATTCTCTTTTTTTCCCTTTTTTTTTTTTTTTTTTTGAAACAGTGTCTCCCTGTAGCCCCAGCTGGCCTGGAACTCACTATGTAGATCAGGCTGCCCTTGAATTCACAAAGATCCACCTGCCTTCTGCCTCCCAAGTGCTGGGACTACAGGAAAATCTATTCTTTTGTTGGTGAACATTTAGGTTGTTTCAACTTCTTTTATTCTAATAGGCAATCCCGCTATGAGCATTCATATGCAAGTCTTTATGTAGATAAATAGTATCTTTCTTTTTTGGGGGGGGGGTCTCTTTTTGAGACAGGGTCTCCCTGTAGCCCCAGCTGTCCTGGAACTCACTATGTAGACCAGGCTGGCCTGGATCTCACAGAGATCCACCTGCCTCTGCCTCCTGAGTGCTGGGATTAAAGGTGTGCACCACCACACCTGGCCCTAATTTTTCTTTATTGTGACGACAATTTCAAAACGAAAAGAGGTAAACATCTGTGTCCAGTCATCCAGAAGTAATCTTCCTAATACATGAACTTGTTGATATCCTTTTTTCTTGTTTTTTGTTGTTTGATTTTTGTTGTTGTTTTTGAGACAGGGTCTCACTGTATAACCCTGGCTAGTCTGTAATTCAATATGTAGACCAAGCTAGCCTTTAACTCACAGAGATCCTCCTACCTCTGTCTCTTGAATACTGGGATTAAAGGCCTGCACCACCATACCCAGATCCGTGTGTGTGTGTGTGTGTGTGTGTGTGTGTGTGTGTGTGAGTCAATCTGGCACAAGCCTCAACATGGATAAACCTTGAGACAACATGCTGAGTGAAATAGATAGATAGATAGATAGATCTTTTAATTGCAAACAAAAGAATTTCTACAAAAAACTTAATTCTTAGCCAGGCATGGTGGTGCACGCCTATAGTCCCAGCACTTGGGAGGTAAGGCAGGCAGATCTCTGTGCCAGTATGGTCTACATAGTGAGTTCCAGGACAGCTGGGGCTACAGGGAGACCCTGCTTCAAAAAGACTAAAAAACAAAAATAAACCCAGTTCTTATAAAAAGAGCCTCTCGGGCCGGATATGTTGGCCCATGCCTTTAATCCCAGCACTTGGGAGGCAGAGACAGGCAGATCTCAGTGA
>NW_008336359.1:1568811-1569974 GCF_000622305.1 Nannospalax galili
GGGGGTGCCGGCCGGGGGGACCCCGTGAAAAAAAAAAAAAAAAAAAAAAAAAAAAAAGGAAAGAAAAAGGAAGAAATAAAGAAAATAGACAAAAAAAAGAAAAAAAATGTTTCTCATGGAACCCAAGAAAAGAAACACAGGCCTCAACTGGGGCCCTCTGGGGTTATCTTCCTTTGCCCATCACGCCTGCCGTACTGTCCCCTCTCTGTAGGCTCCCAGGTCTTTCAGTGTAGTTTCACCAATGCACCTGGCTGAAAAAACTGGTCAACAGCAGCCTGTGAGATTTCCTAGTGCAGACCTAGCTCTAGAAGTGATTGGTTTGTCTTGACCTTCTTGGCATTCTAGTCAGGTTTGACCAGGGAGTAGACATAGGAGAGCGTCTTGAGTGTCAAGTGCCTGTTTCAAATCAACTGAGCTTAAAGACACATGGTCTCCTAGTACCAGATAATTAATGATGATTCACCATTGGTACAATGTGAATTGGCAAGGAGAGTTCTAGAAATGAAGATATACCAACTGACAAATTTGATCTATATAACATCTTTGCTCAAAACTGTTTGAAGGGGGATAGAGAGATGGCTCAATGGTTAAGAGCACCAGCTGTTCTTACAAAGGACCCAGGTTTAGTTTCCAGCACCCACAGAACAGCTAACAACTATCCCTTGTAGGACCCCCCCCCTAGGCTGGGGTACCCAATGTCCACGGGAGGCCGCACCCCAATAACTCAGTCCTCAGACCAGGAGATGCAACAAGCAAGAGGATTTAATAGTTTGCACAGACGGGCCCCTGCCTCACTCAGAGAGAGAGAGAGAGCAGCAGCAGCTCCGAGCTCAGCTTACAGGTGACTTTTAAAGGCAAAAACCACAAACTACAACCGGCAGCAGTGGGAGGGGGGCCGGCAGCAACTGGCAGCAGTGGGAGGGGGGAAGTTTCAGGTGATGTCCGGCTTGTGTACGGAGCATGAAAAGGTCAGCTCTTTCTCAGCAGTTAGAATTATTTTACTTCTTACTTCCTTGTTCTGAATATTCTTCTTTGGTCTGGGGGACTTGGTTTGAATCCACTTTAACCTGGGGGGCTTTACTTTGATTCCATCAGCCAAGAAATTGGCTACTTTTCTTTGGGGTCTTTTTACCCCAACTGCCTAGCCAATTCCTACCTCCTAT
>NW_008336359.1:1571358-1572624 GCF_000622305.1 Nannospalax galili
CGGGGAGCAGCGGGGTGTTCCAAGGGGATTGGCAAGGGTGAAGTATGCCCATTCGTAAAAGTCTTTGGATGTGGGGCCTGATTCCCTCTTGGGCCTCTTTGTTCATAGGGTATTGTTTGATTGAAACCGGAGTTGCAGATGGTTTTAGTGTAACCACTATTGGAGGCTGGTTGTATGCTAGTCCTGGGCCTCCTGTCTAGGCCCATGCCGAGGGGATTTTATTTAGCCAATCAGATATACCAGGAATTTTTGCTATCGGTCCCTCATATAACCGATGTTCATCTTCCAGCCGCAAGGTTAATACCTGTAGTGGAGCTCCATCCTTTCCTTTTACAGTAGCTCCCTTTGTAGTGAAGTGGATGTAGGCTCCCAGCTTAGAGAGTAAATCTCTCCCAAGAAGAGGGTATGGGCAGTTGGGGACCAATGAGAACGAGTGAGAGACTCGTCCTGTACTGAGGTCCACATTTCTTTCTGTGGTCCATCTATATGTTTTTCCTCCGGTGGCCCCTTGGACGACCCAGGCTGTTTTGGAACTCATAGGTCCCTCAATTGTTGTCAGGACCAAGTGCTGAGCTCCTGTGTCTATCATGAAGGTAGTCAATTGCCCCCCTATCTTCAAGGTTACCCTGGGCTCAGGGGGGAGCTCCTGGCCCCGACTTCCCTAGTCCCCTAGAGTCAGGACTGGGGTTTTCTTTTGAAGTCCGTTCAGCTTCTTCGGACATTCTTGAGCCTAATGTCCTTTCTTCTTGCAATAGGCACACTGGTCTTTTATCTACTTGGGGCCTTCTCTTGTCTCCCAGGTTCCTACCTGGTCCTGGTCCTGTTCCCTGAACTACTGTGGCCAAAATTTGATTTATTTTTCTTTTACTAAATCCTGTAAAGAGTACCCCTGAAGTTCCTCCAGCCATTGGAGCTTACCACGAATGTCAGGAGCTGATTGTCCTATAAAGGCCATAATAAGATCTGCCTGACACTCCTGGGCTGTGGGGTCAAAAGGGGTGTACATCCGATATCCCTCTATCAGGCATTCTAGAAACCCTGCGGGGGTTTGATTTTCTCCTTGGGCTATAGCATGTACCTTTGCCAAATTGGTCAGGCGCCTTCCAGCCCCTTTGAGACCCGCTAACAGAGTCTGGCGATAAAGACGTAGATGCTCCCTACCAGCCACGGTTTCAGGGTCCCAGTTGGGTCTGGTCAGAGGAAATCCTGCGTCTATTTCATTTGGGAGCAGAGTGGGTCTCCCATCCTGCCCAGGGACATTTTTCC
>NW_008336359.1:1572932-1584088 GCF_000622305.1 Nannospalax galili
GAGTCTGTTAGGTAGAGGAGGGGATTTGTCAGGTTCAGAAGAATCAGGAGAGGGATAAGGTAGTTCTTGGGGTGGAGGTGCCTGCGTAGGTGGATAGGGAGGTGGAGGATTAAGGAGGGTTAGGGAAACTTGGTCCTCAGGGAGGACTGGCTTTTACTTCTTCTCAGGGGCAGACTGAAGGGGCAGGAGGGAAGAAGTAAGACTCAGGGGAGCAGAAGGGACAGGAGACCCCTGGTCAGTCTCTTCAGTTCCCCTAGGAGGTAGGAACAGCCGTGCCCAAGATGTGGGGTTCCGGGCCAAGTCTTCCCAGGTGACTATGTAGGCCACCTGGTCTGGATGTCTGTGTGGTCTTGGGTGGAAAATGTATTCCTTAACCTGCAAGATAGTAGCAAGGTCAAAAGTCCCATCCCTTGGCCATCTTTTTTCAAAAGAGGGCCATGCAGAGGAACAGAGACTCTGCCACTTCTTCTGGACCTCCAATGATAAGTTGTGGGCCCTCTCCATGACTTCCTTAGTGTTCCAGAGTTAAGCTTAAGGGGTAGTTAGCGATTGACCCATAGTGGAGGTCACAGACAGGAGAGGGGGCGAGTAAGAAAGAAAGTGAGAATATGCCACTCCAAATAATAATGACCAGTGGGTGTGCTTATGAACAAGTACGTAACGTTGCCCAGTTTTTCTTCTGCGGGGGACATGAATTTATCTGGGATTCACGCCTGGGACCCCCTTATCCTCTCACGGGAGTCATTTGGCGGCGAGCGCCCTGTGGCTCTTACTAGCTCGACCCGTGCCCATGGGGCTTTCTCAGTGGCCGGAGAGAGGGATGGGGAAGGAGATACAGAAAAACCATCTTGTCTCCACCCGTGCGGGCAGTTGGGGTCCGCTAAGAGGGCTAAGAGCCTTTGGCTTACATCAGGGAGTAGCCCTGACCAGAAAACCTCAATTGCTCTTTTGCCTTTAATAGCCTGATGGGTCCTGAAAAGAGAGCATATAGAGAGATGTCCCTTGGGCAGTGTAAAAGGGGAGAGGAGGATCGCCCCAGGGGTATAGGGAGTATGGAGAGATAGTTTAAGGTTATTTGGCAGTAAGAACCACATCGGGAGGTCTTTGTCTGGAACAAAGAATGAATGGCATTCCCTACATCAGGATTCAGTTATATGTTGTCAGTGCAGTCATTGGCTGGAAACAAGTCAGGCCAGTGAGCATAGACTGGGAATGAATGTCTTACAAGAACCAAACCCAAGACAGGCTGGCATGGTGAAGTAATTAAGAGATCTCAAATGTTCATTCATTTAGAAGCAGCCTGCCATTGCAAACTATATAAAGGCCAACAGTTTGGCCTACCTGCACAGTTAGCACGGGCTCTTCCTTACTCCATAGTAACTAAGAGGCTGGACCACAAAGAACTACTCTGGTGTATTGTACCTCAAGGTCATGTGAGTTAGCTTCCTGTCAGTTATATATCTTCTGGCAGTAGCTGATATTTGGACTGTAGGACCCCCAGGCTGGGGTACCCAACGTCCATGGGAGGCCGTACCCCAATAACTCAGTCCTCAGATCAGGAGATGCAACAAGCAAGAGGATTTAATCGTTTGCGCAGATGGGCCCCTGCCTCACTCAGAGAGAGAGAGAGAGAGCAGCAGCCCGAGCTCAGCTTACAGGTGACTTTTAAAGGCAAAAACCACAAACTACAACTGGCAGCAGTGGGAGGGGGGCCAGCAGCAACCAGCAGCAGTGGGGGGGGGAAGTTTCAGGTGATGTCCGGCTTGTGTACGGAGCATGAAAAGGTCAGCTCTTTCTCAGCAGTTAGAATTATTTTACTTCTTACTTCCTTGTTCTGAATATTCTTCTTTGGTCTGGGGGACTTGATTTGAATCCACTTTAACCTGGGGGGCTTTAGTTTGATTCCATCACCCTAACTCCATTTCCAGGGGATCTGATATCCTCTTCTGGCCTCCGAGGGCATTGCACACATGGCTGCACTTACATACATGCAGTCAAAACACTCATACATGTAAAATAAAGATAAATAAATAAATAATATTGTCTTAAACCCTTCTTTTTTTTCAGTCTTTTTGGAAACAGGGTCTCCCTGTAGCCCCAGCTGGCCTGGAACTCCCTATGTAGACCAGGCTGGCCTTGAACTCACAGAGATCCACCTGCCTCTGCCTCCCAAGTGCTGGGATTAAAGGTGTGCACCACCACACTCAGCTTGTTTTAAAGCTTTCTAAGATTTCCCTTATCAAGTAAGTTTCAAGGTCACTACCATAGCCTATTAGACTCTGTAGTCTGATCATTCTTTGTTTTTAAATTTTATTTTTATTTTATGTGTATGAGTGTTATGCCTGCATGTATGTAAGTGCACCTGTGTCGTGCAGAGCCTGCGGAGGACAGAAGAGAGCATCAGATCTCCTGGAACTGGAGTTATGGTTGGTTGTTAGCTGTTATGTGGGTGCTGGGATTCAAATGGGGTCCTCTGCAAGAGCAGCCAGTGCTCTTAACTGCTGAGCCATCTCTCTAGCCCTCTGATCAACTCTTTATGTACATTTTTTCTTCTGAAGGCCTCCCATCAATCACATTCAGCTCTTCCTACATGTACTGAATACTTGTCTTAAGGATTCAGAAATGTGTTGTCATGCAGATCTATGAAAGACCAACTTGGAAAGAGGAGGGTTTGTTTTTCTCAGAGTTTCAGAAGGTCTAGTCCATGGTTGCTTGGCCCCATGAGCTTGGGCATCATGGCAGCAGGAGCCTTCATCTCTAGAGAGGAAGCAGAGAGAAAGAGAGACATGTAGGGATGCAGATGAGGTGTGCTACCAGGGACCCACCTTCCACCAGCCAGGCACCACCTCTCAGTTTCTATCACTGGTTGGGGGAGCAAGCATCCAACACAGAAGCTCTGGAAAACTTTTCATATTCAAATCCTAAACAGCCATGTTAACTGTTTGTCCTTGCATATGGCAAAACTCCTTGTGTCTGGTAAACATTCTACATTTTGGTGGGGAGGAATGATTGGTTGACAGTATCTGTTTTTTTATTGTTTGTTTTTTGTCTTTTTTGAGACAGGGTCTCCTTGTAGCCCCAGCTGTCCTGGAACTCACTATGTAGACCAGGCTGGCCTCAAACTCACAAAGATCTGCCTGCCTCTGCCTCCCAAGTGCTGGGATTAAAGGTGTGCACCACCACGCCCAGCGACAGTATCTGCTAATATACAGCTCAGCTGTGCATCTTTGGAGCAAACCAGTGTGGATAAGACTGAAATTAGTCATCTCTCTACATGTCTCATTTCCTATTCATCCAAAACTTCTGCGGTTCTCAGAAGATCTGTCTCCAGCTGCACTGTCTCTAAGACTCTGATGGATCCTGCATTGTTCTAACTTGCTCACACAGTTGTTTTAAAATGGATAAGAACAAGAAACGTTGACTTGGTGCCAAAGTGGATGATGGAAAAGGAAGCACGTATTAGCCAGTTCAAAAGATTTCTCATGCTTTGATTTTCTCCGGCAGGCTTGTGAAATAAACTCTGAGCACTCAACGGATAAATTTTAAATCAAATTATTCTTGTGCATCATGATAACTACTTCATAAATACAATTTGCTAGTATCAGCCGCAATATCTACAAACTTTAGATCTTCACATAAAACACAGGTTGTCACACATGGTTTCAATCAAACCACCTGCACATGTCCGAGAAAGACCCCCCCCCCCAAAAAAAAAAAGAATTGCTTGGATCTCCTGTCACTCAGGGTTGTTTTATTCTTCGTTTGGCATAACTACAAATAGCCACTCTCAGACACACCCCAAGCCAGGAAATGTCTCTCTACATTTCTTGCTTCAGAGTCTTGAAACACAGGGTGACAGCTTCCACAGAGTGAGGAGCTTCTCACTGGATCACTGCCAGCATCCCAGGGAGGAGATTCAAGGAGCCGAGAAGATGGAGAGATGAAAGTCCACAAAAGAGAAGACAGGTTAGGTTTGTTGCTTAGCCTTCCCCTGACTCAGCAAGAGGAACTGATTGAGGCAGGATGTAGTGGTTTCCTAGTAGTGCCCAGTACCAATTTTCTTTTTTTTCTTTTTCTTTTCTTTTCTTTTTGGTCTTTTTGGGACAGGGTCTCCCTGTAGCCCTAACTGTCCTGGAACTCCTATGTAGACCAGACTGGCCTTGAACACACAGAGATCTGTCTGCCTCTGCCTTCCGAGTGCTGGGATTAAAGGCATGTGCTACCATGCCTGGCTTTTTTTTTTTGGTTTTTTGAGACAGGGTCCCCCTGTAGTCCCAGCTGACCAGAACTCATTATGTAGACCAGGCTGGCCTTGAACTCACAACAATCCACCTGCCTCTGCCTCCCAAGTGCTGGGACTAAAGGCATGTGCCACCACACCCAGCCTGGTTTTTGTTTTTTGTTTTTTGGGTTTTTTTTTTTTGGTCTTTTTGGAATAGTCCCATTTTCATAAAATTTAATTAAATATTTGCAAAATTAACTATGTCAACTTAAAGTGATTTTGATTTAAATGTTATCATTAGTCATAATGTATGTTTTGTTTACTTTAATAGAAGATTTGACTATTTTAGAAGACAACTTATGGAAAATCTATGCCAATAATTTTAATTAATTTATTTACAGTGCTGGGGACCTCACTGAAACTTATGAAAGTTTCTACCAACTAAACTACATTCCCAGCCCTCATTTTAATTTGCATTGTTTATATAATATATTCAAATGTTATATTCTATAAATACAATTATATTTTATTTTTTAATTTTTATTACATTTGTTAATTTTTTAAATGTGTGTGTGTGTGCATGCACATGGGAGTGGGCAAAGAGCAACTTGTGAGAATCCTTTCTCTCCTCCCACCATGTGGATCCTAGGGATCAAACTCTGAGCATCAAGCTGGGTACAAGTGCCTTTGCCTCCTAAGGCATCTCCCTGGCTCCAATCACATTTTATTTTTAACCCTGCTAGCCAAATATGGCCATCTGTTTTTTGTGTATGTGTAAATAAATTTTATTGGAAAACAGTCATACTGTGTGTTCATTTATATGTTGTGTGTAGGTGTTATGTTACAAGGATAGAGTTGAATAACTTTTTTTTTTTAATTTATTACCCTGGAACTGGAGTTACAGACAGTTGTTAGCTGCCATGTGGGTGCTGGGATTTGAACCCGGGTCTTCTGCAAGAACAACTAGTGTTCTTAAACTACTGAGCCATCTCTCCAGCCCATCTTTCTAAAAAATATTTTATTCCCAGCACCCACCTGGCAGCTATGAACTGTCCTTTAACTCCAGTTCCAGGGGAATCTTAAGCCCACTTCTGACCTCCACGGCATTACACGACATGGGTGCACTCACATACAAGCAGACGATACACACAAAATAAAAATAATAAAATACTTTAAAAAATAGATTTTAGCCAGGCGTGGTGGCGCATGCCTTTCATCCCAGCACTCGGGAGGTAGAGGCAGGCAGATCTCTGTGAGTTCGAGGCCAGCCTGGTCTCCATAATGAATCCAGGACGCTCGGGCTACAGGGCGACCCTGTCTCAAAAAGACCAAAAAAAAAAAAAAAAAACCCAAAAAAATATGTATATTATAGCCTAGCTGGGTGTGGTGGTGCACACCTGTAGTCCCAGCACTTGGGAGGCAGAGGCAGGTGGACCTCTGTGAGTTCAAGGCCAGCCTGGTCTACATAGTGAGTTCCAGGACAGCTGGGGCTACAGGGAGACCCTCTCTCAAAAAGACAAAAAAATATATTTTTTTAAATTTATTTTTATTTTATGTATGAGTGTTATGCCTGCATGTGTGTAAGTGCACCCGTGTCATGCAATGCTTGCAGATTCTTCTGAAACTGGAGTTACAGATGGTTGTTAGCTGCCATGTGGGTACTGGAAATTGAACCCAGGTCCTCTCTAAGAGCAGTCAGTGCTCCTAACCACTGAGCCATCTCTCCAGCCCGAGTTGAATAACTTTTACAGAAAACAAATGACTGGCAAAAACTTAACATTTTTATAATCTGGTACTTTACAGAGAAGATTTGCCAACATATGTTTAAGGCAGTTATTGCCAATAGGACATAAATTATGTAAATATGTTTATTGTATCGATACCACTTTGCTGAAAGGAATATAAGAAAAACAGATTTTCTGGAACACACACAGCATTTTATAATTTATATTTTTACCCATCCAAACATCACTGGCTTCTCAACAGAGCCCCCAGACATGTGCACCGATAATTAAATTTCATCATATTTAATAGTCTGCCAACTTCCACTCTATACAAGTCAGAATTTCCACATATTTTTCAATTTTGTATTTATGGAAGAACATTTTTCAACATGTGTCAGGTTTTATTTACTCTTGCCATAGACTCCAAATATAGGGAAGGCCTGCCAGTGCACTTAGAAGTGCGCTAAGTTCTGCTGTTTTGAGGCCTGGCTGTGGATGCTAGGGAAGATGGTTGGTTCCTCATGGAATACCAGAGCATAACACACCTCAGTCTGGCTCAGATTTAGTGGCCTCTAGGGCATACAGACAGATACATATCTGGAAGGACTTCTCTCCCTTCCGGCAACTAAGTAGAACCAGTCCAGAGCTTCTAGGGAGCATAGGAGGCTCTGGCTCCAGAAGAGGGTTCCCACAGGACTTGAAGCATATAGCAAGCAAGAGGCAACAATCCTGGCCCCACCACCAGCTTTGTGAGTGCTCCAACAGCTGTGGTGTAAACAGTATTGTTTATCTGAAGTTCATGTACAAGTAAGCAACCTGTATTTTATCTAGCAACAATCTCTAGATCAACTGGCCATGCCAAGATGAGCCTTATCTGTACTATAGTTTCAAGAACACAGAGAAGGTATCCTTCCCACCACACCCTCACCCCTATAGATAGCTCTGCCCTATGCTAATCACTCTGCTCTCTGTGAACCCATTTTGCCTTGAGACCACAAGCTGTTGGAAGGTGGGACAGTAAGGAAATCACATGTGGGCAACAGAGCAACGTACCACTGACACTTGGGACTGGATGATTCCAAATGTGCCCCATACCTTCTATAATTTTATTTTAATTTTTAAAATACTTTATTCATTATTTTTATTTTATGTGTATGAGTATATCACCTGCACGTATGTAAGCACACCCATGCCATGCAATGTCTTCAGAGGTCAGAAGAAGGCATTGGATTGCCCTAGAACTGGAGTTACAGATGGTTATTGGCCACCATGTGGGCGCTGGGAATCAAACCCTGGTCCTCTGCAAAAGCAGCCAGTGCTCTTAACAACTGAGCCATCTCTTGAGCCCCTGTTCTTTTAATTTTTAAGTTAAGACAAAGCACTTAATTTGTTATCAGTGACACATATGATCTCAGATGCTGTACAGAAAACAAGGTCTGAATCTAAGAAGAATGTCATGTGAGGAAATCACCACTGTCACAGGTTCCATCGCATCTTCTCCATGCCAAGTACTACTCTAAGCACTTTGTTCTAGTTTGTCTCTCTGTTGCTATGAAAAAACACTCTGACCATTACCAACTTGGGGAGGAAAGGGTTTATTTGTCTTACATCTCCCAGGTCACAGTTCATCAGGCAGCCCAAGGTAGGAATTCAGGACAGGAACCTGGGGGTGATAGGTAGAGAGCGGGCGGGAGCGAGCGGTGCGGATGGAGGAAGGCACCGAGGCACAGATGGAATTCTCAGTGGGATACAGATTTATTTCGCATGGGACACCTTTCCCTCAGGGAAGGGAAAGATGTCAGGGAAAGATGTCCGGGAAGGGAAGGGTGTTGGCGAAAGGAAAGATGTCCGGGAAAGATGTCCGCCCACGGGTTGTGAGCTGGGACTTTATATATGGGGGCTTTAGGGTGTGGAAGGGGGGAATGTTTGGGGGAGAAATCAGGGAGGGGGAAGCAGGAAAAGCAGGTAGGATTAGGGTGTGGAAGTGTTTACTTTTTCCCTCTTAAGATGAGAGAAAAACAGCTTCTAAAATCTCTGGTTAACAGGTAGAATCTGCTTATCTTATCTTTGGAGATCAGAGGAGAGGCAGGCTGCTTCTCAGCAGAGTTTGTTTCCTTGACTCCAAAGGTCAAGGTGAGGTCCCTGTTGGGGAGGGGGGAAACTGCTGCTGTTCGGAACCCTAACAGGGGGCAGGAGCTGAAGCACAGGCCATGGAGGAACATTACTTACTGGCTTGCTACCCTGGCCCCTGCTCAGCCTGCTTTTATTTTTTTTTAATTTTTTTGGTCTTTTTGAGACAGGGTCCCTCTGTAGCCCCAGCTGTCCTGGAACTCACTATGTAGACCAAGCTGGCCTTGAACTCACAGAGATCTGCCTGCCTCTGCCTCCCAAATGCTGGGATTAAAGGCGTGTGCCACCACGCCCGGCCAGCCTGCTTTCTTATGCAACACAGGCCCACCTGCCCAGGGCTGGCACCACCCACAGTGGGCTGGGCTCTCTCATATCACTCATCAAGAAGATGCCCCACAGACATGGCCACAGGCCAGTCCAATGAAGGCAAGTCCCCAAATGAAGCACTCTCAACCCAGGTGTGTCAAGTTGACAATAAGCTATCCAGCACAAACTTTGTGTGTTTTGACCCATTTAACGTCTTCACAGTAGCCACTAAGCCTCTGAGCTTTCAGATGAGGAAACTAATTGACAGGGAAGGAAAGTAGCATTTCCAAAGTTTCATGGGTAAACAGTAGAGCTTGGAAAACCCAAGCTCAGGATCAATGTTTTCAATCCCAATGCCACAACAATTTAGAGAGCAAGAGAGAGAGAGAATGCAAGAAAGAGACAGAGACTACAATATAGGCTTAGGACAGCTCAAATGAGTCTTGCTCAAGTCTGCAGTGGTTTATGTCAGTCATGGGGCTAAAAAGGACTCAAACCAAAGATCCTTTGCAGCTTGATATCGGCCCCCCACTTCTAGAAGGTGAAGTCCTAATGCCTTAGCCTAACATTGTATGAACCGTCTTTACTGCCCCCTAATTCCCTTGAGGTACACCCATTGGCTAGCCTCTTACCTATTCACTGCAACTCTCCAAACCTCCCACACACCCCTGTTTTCCTTGTTGTATTTAGTATCCTACCCCATACCCCTTCCAGGTGAATTCTAATTTATCATCTGAAGAGAGCTGCTCATCAACACCTGCTTCATCACCACTTTCCCAGCCTCCCTAGCAATTAGGTTGAAACCAGTGGACCGTTAGCAGAAGTAATGTAACACTTTTCAGACAAGTTTTTTTTTTATTATTATGTGTTTTTATTCACATGAGTATTTTGTCTGTATGTATGCAAGTGTACCTGTGTCGTGAAATGCCCTTGGAGGTCAGAAGATGGAAGGTGTCAGATCCCTTGGAATTGGAGTTACAAGTGGTTGTTAGCTGCTATGTGGGTGCTGGGAACTGAACCCTGGTCTTCTGCAAGAGCAGCAGTGTTCCTAACCACTGAACCATCTCTCCAGCCCCTGATATAGACAAGGTATTTTAAAAGTCAGATATTTAAGAACCTTGCCAGTAGTGGTGGAGCAGCCCTGTAATCCCAGCACTTGGGAATCTAAGGAGAAGGATCACAAGTCCAGGCCAGCCTGGGCTACATAGTAAGAACTGTCTCAAAACCATATAAGCAATATCACCACCAAAAAGAATCACTGCTCTGCTCCCTGTTCAGGAGACTTAGGAGGCATGTATGTTAGATGATATAAGGTAGATGATGGTGATTCCATCCATAGAAATGAATTTCCATTGGTGGTAAGTCACGTAGACTCTCATTCAAGACCCTGTCCAGCCTTCACTCTGGCATCTTCCCTTCCTGTGGTGTATGGGCGGGTCCCATGCACCATGTTGTTGTTCGGGTCCCTGGCTCTCTGCGGCTACTGGATGTTGGCGACTCTATGGGTCTCTGCGCTTTCAGGCGAGTTTTGTTCCAAGCTACCAGGCACTCCCTCTGTGTTTCGCGATCCGTCGGCCGCCGGTCATGAGGGGAGGTGCAAGAACGGCGAAAGCAGGATCATTGCGAGTTGTTGTTTACGAAGGGACAGCCCCCTCCGGAGAGACTGAATCATAGGCAGTAAGACACAGAACTCAGCTCAGTCAGGTATAGCTCCTTTATTTAGTGACTCAGCTCAGCTCCAGATCTTAGTGATTTAGCTCCGATTAATTAGGGGAATATTTATAGGGTGGAGACAGTAGCAAAAGCCTTAGTTGATAGGTGTTTTGTAGGATGCCCCATTTACATGTAGTGGTGGGCTTTTGCCAGGCTGTCAGACATTGCCTGATTATCACACAGGAAAACCTGGCAGTTTCATGCCGAACGATATGTATCTGTGATGGGCACTTCAAAAGGTGAGTCAGGAAGAGAGTAGGAAGGCGCCCAGCTGAGAAAGGGAGCCTCTGCATATGAACGCCGAGCCGGCTTGCGGCTATCCGGACATGTAGAGACTGCTACCTTAGACAGCAGGGGTTCCCAACAGTGGTGTATCATGAACTCCACTTTTATAACACTTAGAGAAAAACCTTCCTTATCTTTTTTCCTGCTAACCAGCACATAAGAACCTTGTCTTATTTCACAGGAACTTAAATAGCACTTTAGTTAGAGTGTGCTGAATGAAGGAATCAATAGCCGATAATCTCCCAAGTTTACAACCAGGTTTTCTCTTAAATGCTTTTCAATCTAAAAATATTTGGGGTATAAACTGTCTTGGTCACCCCAGGGATGTTACCTCCCTAGGTGACATGTCTACTGTTCCTTAAATAAAGGATCACCTCCCTTTAAATAGACCATCAACTTTGCAAGTTCAAACATATGTAGCTGTGTTATTTATATGGTATTGGTAATCAGAAGAGAAAGAGATTGTGGGTGATTACATTCATTCTTAGTCACAAATTAAAAGAGAAACAAGACAGTGACATTTCCAGTGAGAAATAAAGAAGGTCACTTGACATTCAGAGGCCGTAATTGCAAGGCTGACTTTATGTCTAATTGTCCTAGGAATATCATTGGTGTGGATGTGGAAAGGCTGTCTGGGTTCATGATCTACCTAACAGAAAAGAGAAATAACCATTTCTCTAAGTGTTTATTATTGAACTCAGGGATTCTTAGTCAGAAGGTGAGTAGCGTGTAGATCCAAATCTCAGCTTGGGGAACAGCATAAGAAATATATATAT
>NW_008336359.1:1584207-1592538 GCF_000622305.1 Nannospalax galili
TGCCACCATGCCTGGCTATAAGAAATATTTTTATTTTAAAAACTCATTCTTTTTTCTAATGCAAAATACAGAGATTCCAAAGTGACTGAGCTAGGCTGATAAGCATGTGGAGGAAGAGAGTACATTCAAAACAAGCTGGAGAAGAAAGGTGGTATGTAGTTGTCAGCCAGGGGATGCTGCAGGTTTGATGCCATCTGTCCTATGATTTCCAATGCAGATACAAAGTAAGCCAGCTCTGTTTTAAAGGAGTTGTAGGTTTTTATTTTACAGCAAATCCTGATTTTGAGTCACTACAACATGGCAAAAAAGTTGGAGGAGGGCTTGGAAGGGGGCTCAGTAGGTAAGAGGGCTTGCTGTGAAAGCAAGAGGACTTGAATTCAAATCCCTAGCACCCATGTAAAAAGCTGGACATGGTCATGTGTGCCTATAACCCCAGTGTTAGGAGGTGAATCTCAGGACCTTGCTGGCCAGCTAGCCTAGCCAAACAGTGAGCTCCAGGTTCAGTGTGAGACCTTGTCTCAAAGGAAATAAATTTTAAATAAATAAACAAATAAATGTGGAGTGTGACAGAAAAAGACTGACATTTTCCTCTGGTTTTGTGATGGCAATAAAAATTTACTAACAATGAGATGGTTGCTACAACCTTAAACTGTGGAAGACCCCAAGATGAGATAAGAGAAGAATGAGGAAATTAAATAGGAATCTGCCCTCACCCCCTGCAAGTTTATTACCTTTACCTGCCATATATCCCATTGAAATCTTTGTTTGCCAAACTGCTACATTCTTGCTATCTTTTGTAACCACATGCTTATGTGTAACTGCTTGCTTAACTACCATACATACACTTCTGAAACCTCCTACTTGCTTGCTTAACATTTCCATATGTGTCCACTATAAATTTCCCTACAAATTTGAGCTGGGGGCTGGTACCATCACAGAGTGATCAGGGTGACAGTCTGCCAGTGTGAATAAACTCCTTCACCTTCACCTGACTCCCAGAAGTTCCTACAACAGTTTCCACAGGCATGCACATGGGCGCACATACCCATGCATACATGTATGAAGTGTGAGGTTTCATTTAAAGCAGGAAGATGAAAACCAAAGACAATTCTCTTTGGGTTTGGCCTATGAAAAAGGAGAGTAATAGGGAGTAGGGAAGTTGACAAAGAAGCATTGGGGATTTTGTGCCTTTTACACTTTAAGTTGGGAGAGGCTTAAGCATGTTTTAAAGCCTGGCAGGCAAATCCAGTAGAGCACAGGAGTTAGAGGAGTTGGAGGCAAAGACATGCATAGTTCACTTAAGTCTGTTCTGTGCTTCTGGCACAGAAATCTGACCTGGGTGCTGTACTCTGTCAGTTTATCAACTTTTTACTATTATTTTTGATGTCAGTTCAAATTTCAGATTCCATTGGGCCTCTCCAGTGAGCTATTTCACTTTTTTATATCTCCTTAACTTCCATTTGGCTCCTTTCAATAATTTGCTGGTACTGTATTTGATGAAATATCATCAGATATGTACTTTGTTTTCGTCTTTTTGAGACAGGGTCTCCTTGTAGCCCCAGCTGGCCTGGAACTCGCTATGTAGACCAGGCTGACCTCAGACTCAGAGAGATCTGTCTGCCTCTGCCTCCTGAGTGCTGGGACTAAAGGCATGTGCCACCACGCCTAGCCAGATATGTACTTTTTATTTTTATGTGTATTAGTGTTTTGCCTCATGTATGTAAGCACACCACATGTGTGCAACATCCACAGAGGCCAAAAGAGGGAGTCAGATCCTCTGGAACTGGAGTTATAGCCAGTGGTTAGCTACCATATGGGTGCTAAGAACTGAACCCAGATCCTCTTCAAGAACAGCCAGTATTCCTAACCACTGAGCCATCTCTCCAGTCCCTGTAATTACTTTTAAAATCATGCATCCTTTGGCTTTATGAACAACTGTGCAGGCTGCTTGAAAGTGTTTTCCTAGTAAATCTGACATCTAATCTCTCCAGTACCCAAATTTTAAAGATTTTTATTACTTTTCTTTTTTTTTTGGAGCTGAGCACCAAACCCAGGGCCTTATGCTTGCTAGACGAGCGCTCTACCATTGAGCTAAATCACCAACCCCAAGATTTTTATTACTTTTAATTATGTTATAGATGTAAGTTTGAGTTGGTACACATGAGTCCAGAAGAGGGTGTCAGAACCCCTGGAATTAGAGTTACAGACAGTTGTGAGCTGTCTGACATGGGTGTTGCGAACTAAACTCAGGGCCTTTGCAAGAGTATGTGTTTAACTCTTAACTGATGAGCCATCTCTCCAAGCCCCCAACACAAAATTTCTATTGCCTTTTTCTGTTTCTTGTATGGGTTATACTCTTTTCTGTTTCAATACATGCCTAATAATTTTTGGTTAAAAACTGTACATTTTAGAAAATATATTGTAGTGATTTTAGTTTCCAGTCCCATTCTCTAGAATTTACTATTTTCTTATTATTCATTTAATAAATGAAATCCATTTCCCCTGCACCAAGTACAGCCTCTATTTTTGATCTTTCAAGAGACACAATTGGGTATGTAAAGTCAATCTGGAATCAGTGGTTTGGGTGGGGTTTACTTCCTCTCTTTCCTGACCACACCCAGTTGCTAAACCACACCGTTGTCAGCTGATTGCTTCATATTTTTTGACTGTGCTCTGAGGGGTTTAACTTGTACTACTTTGTCCAATCCAATTCTGGCACCTTCAGTTGAACACATTTTAAAGTTCTGGCTTAACTTTTGTCCCATGAACATTATCAGACAAATATTCCACCACAGAGCCGTAACTGCAGCCCAGAAGGCAGTTCCTCAAAGCAGTTCCTCTTTAAAGGATCAGGAGCTATTTTATGGCCTGGTCCTAAACCCCACCCCCTCATCCCAAACACCATCTGAGCTGAGACTCTAGAGCTGGGACTGGAGACAGTTGTATGCTTCTCTGAGTGATGCTCCTGCTTCAGGGGCTGAACTCTAGGTTGGGGGCATGGGAAGAAAAATTATCCTGAAATGCATCACAACAAAATCAACTTTGTTTAGGACAATCACCATAGGAATCAAGACTCAAAAGAGCAGGGATCAGACCCAACTCCTAATACAAAAGGTGAGAGTAGGAATTTATAAGCTACCATCAGAATGAGGGAGGTTAGTAGATGGGAAATTACTAAAGAGACATGAAGAAGGAATTCTTGCTGAGGGCATCCCATACCAACAGGGGGATAGAGAATTTAACTAGAACCTGAGAGTAATTATGGATTACAAGAGGTTCTAAATTGAGGATTCTTGCCACGATTGAGATCTAAAGATGAAACCTATTAAGAGCTCAGGCTGGGCATGGAGGCTTACACCTTCAGTTTCAGCCCTTGGGAGGCAGAGGATTCCAAGTTCCAGGCCTGTCTGGGCTACGTAAGAAAACCATGTGCTGTTGTTGCTTTTTGTTGTTGCTTTTGTTTGTTTTTGGTGTTTTTTGAGACTGGGTCTCCCTACAGCCCCAGGTGGCCTGGAACTCATTGTATAGACCAGGCAGGCCTCCATCTCACAATCTCACAGAGCCTCCTGTGTGTTGAGATTAAAGGTGAGCACCACCACACCCAGCCTAAGAAAACCATGTTTTTAAAAAAGGAAGGGGCTGGAGAGATGACTGGGCAGTTCAAAGCACTGGCTGTTCTTGCAGAGGACCTGGGTTCAGTTCCCAGCACCACATGGTGGCTAACTGTCCATAACTCCAGTTGGAAGGAATCTGATGCTCTCTTCTGATCTCCATGGTCACTGCATGGCACAGGTGCACCTACATACATGCAGGCAAAACACTCATGCACATAACATACATAAAATTTAAGTAAAAAAGAATGGAAGGAAGGCAAGAAAGAAGGGAGAGAAGGGGTGGGAAGGAAAGAAGTCGTGGGATGGAAAGCATAGAGTGGGGAAGGGGCAACAGCTTAGAGCAGCCTGGCTGAAATTTGGTCAAGGAGAGTCTGTCAGTGGGGAGCTTCTTGGGGACTTTTGACTTGACTTTACAGGCATGAAACCAACACACAAACCAAGGTGTGAAGTGACCAGGACCCCAGGCTAGCCATGCCCCAAGAAAAGTCTCCATTCCAAGAGCGGAATCTGAGCCAAAGGAGGAAGCTCCCACAATCACCTGGGACCTAACTTCAGCAACAGGAGGCTGGGTGAGAAAGGCTGTTTTCTTCTTTTCCCAGGAGAAAGGCCTCCGGGTACAGTTCAGGGGCTAGGATGGGAGAGGGAGGAGGCTATCTTGGTTCAAACACACAGATGCTGGCCTTTCTTATCATCTTGTAGATGTTCTGAAGTAAATGTTCTTTTTATGCTGATTGCCCTTGGGACCATTTCCAGAAGCTTTTTTTTTTTTTTAAGTAATTTTTACCAGTTTTCCTAAAGGATCATGGAATTCCTTGTGCAAGGTCTCGGTCTCTCTCTCTCTCTCTCTCTCTCTCTCTCTCTCTCTCTCTTCGGGATGGAACACACACATACACACTCTCACATACAAAAGCTTCTTTAAAGATCCAGGGTTGGCAAAGTTGTTCAAAAAGACATAAGATGAAGAACAATATGCATTAGATTCTAAGTGGAGATTTAAATTATGCAGGAAAAGTAATATTGAAATAATACAAATGCCTATCCTTACAATCCTTTTAGAAGTTAATCTGAAGAATACTGTTAAGCTGTGCTGATTGTTTTAAATGTTTAGTTGAGGACCCCAAGTGTCACAGATTGCCAACAGATTAACGGGTTTGTCTGTGTATACTTTTTAAAACTGGTTTTTAAATATTCTTTCCTCACTATAGATGCAGCTTCCCTGAAGTTCTTTTTTTTTTTTTTTTTTTTTGCCATTCTAATTCTTCATTAATGAATGAAATACATTATTTTTATTTATTTTTTTGGTCTTTCTGAGACAGGGTCTCCCTGAACCGCGAGCCTGGAACTATGTAGACCAGGCAGGCCTTGAACTCATAAAGATCCGCCTGCCTCTGCCTCCCGAGTGCTGGAACTACAGGAGTGTGTCCCCATGCCTGGCTCTGAAATAAAAATTTATGCTATTTTGTATGAGCATTAGCTTTTCGTTTTTTTGTTTGTTTTTTTTTTTTTTTGGTTTTTTTGAGACAGGGTCTCCCTGTAGCCCCAGCTGTCCTGGAACTCACTATGTAGACCAGGCTGGCCTTGAACTCACAGAGATCTGCCTGCCTGTGCCTCCCAAGTGCTGGGCTTAAAGGCGTGCACCACCACCCTGGGTTGAGTATTGGTTTTAAGTTTAAGAATTTTGCTTTCCAAGCTGGGCTTGATGGTGCACGTCTTTAATCCCAGTACTCAGGAGGCAGAGGCTGGAGGGTCTCTGTAAATTCAAGGCGAGCCTGGTCTACACGGCAAATCCAGGCCAGCTGGGGCTATAGGGAGACCCTATCTCAAAAAGACCAAAATTAAAAGTATTTTGTGTTCCAAATTTCAGATGTTTCAATTTCCAGTTTTTTTCCTGTGCAAAGAACAGATTCCAGCTCTGGTTAGCTTTAGCTGTCAACGTGACACACCTGACCTGGGAAGAGGGAACAAAAACGGTATGGTTTCAATCAGCTTAACCTATGAGGGCATCTCCTAGATTGCTGATTGATGTAGGACGGTTGAGCCATTCCTGGGCAGGTTGGCCTTGGCTGTATAAGATGCATAGCTGAGCAAACCAGAGGAAGCAAGTCAGTAAGTAATGTTCTTCCATGGTCTCTGCAGACGGTTCATGCGCTGATTTCCTTCAGTGACCAACTGTGAGTCAAATAAACTTTACTTCCCCCAAGTTGCTTTTGAGCAATGTCTTAGTCCAGCAGTACAAAGTAATTAAAACACCACACCAGTTTAGGGGGCTGGAGAGATGGCTCAGCGGTTAAGAGCACTGACTGCTCTTGCAGAGGACCCGGGTTCGATTCCCAGCACCCACATAGCAGCTACGAACTGTCCTTAACTCCAGTTCCAGGGGAATCTGAGGTGCTCTTCTGACCTCCAAGCATTGCACAATATGGGTGCACTCACACACATGCAGGCAACACACTCATACACATGAAATGAAAATAATAAATTTTAAAACAACAATAAAACACCAGTTTAGTAAGATGGAAGGACAGCCAGCTTTGCAGTTTGGCTTCAAGACTTCAAGATTATCTTGTGGTAAAATATAGGCTATGGGGCTACGACCCCATCAGACTTCAAAAGCTGAGGTCTCTGATGTTAATTTTAGGTATCACTCTCACTCAAGGAGGTGCTGAATAGCTAACAAAGCATGATTTCTGGTTATATTCTGGAGGGAGTATGCCAGTGGACTGAAGAGGGAAAGCATCATCAAATAGAATGAGGCTTATACAGAAAAAGGCAAATTTGTTCTTTCCTCTAGTTGGAACCAATAAAAATTCCTGCCCTTCAACAACAGAACTCTGAGACTGAGGCTTGTACCAGACAACCTCCTGGGTTCTTAGGTCTTTGATAATTGGACTGAGTTAAACCACTGACTTCCCTGGTTCTGAGAGGTCTCTAGACTGGGACACATTGAAAATAAAGGCATCCGTGATTGTGTAGAAACCAATTCCCCCAATAAATCCTTGCTTAACACCCATTCATCTAATTGGTTCTGTATCTATAGAGAACCATATTAAGTCCACAGTACCTCAAAATATGACTAATCTGGGAATAGGACCTTTGAAGAGTAACATAAATAAGGCTGTGTGGGTGGATCCTAATTCAGCATCCTTTTGAGAGGACAGTAGTACACAGACATACAGAGACAACCACGTTGAAGGCATGGGGTGACTATCTATAAACCAAAGTCTCTACCTCAGAAGAAATTAAACCCACTCACACCTTGATCTCAGATTTCTAGTCTCAATAACAAAAACTAGAGGAAATAAAGCATTTTTGCAGCGCTGGGGACTAAACCCAGGGCCTTCAGCTACATCTCAGCCCATTATTTCTATTACCTGAGTCACTTAATATGTGGTATTTTGTTATGGTAGTCCTAGCAAACTAGTACAATAGGCAACTGAATATTCTGACAATTCTGACATTCTTAGGGCAGCCTGAATCTGGTAAATTATGCACCTGAGAAATATCATGGAAGAAGAATATAGAAGCCAGAGGAGGTAGTTTTAGTGAGGACATGAATCTGTGGGTCTATATAGTCTAAAAGATGTTTGTGCTTTTTGTTGTTTACCAAATTCCTCAATCTTAAAGAGTAGGTACTCAGGTAGGTTGAGCTAGAATTCCACTTCCTTCTATGAATATCTAGCCAACAAATTTCATTGATGACCACGTAGACAAGGTATCAGTCTAATCTTGCTTGTTGTCCACAAGGCCCAGTTTCCATGTTTTGATTTCAGTCTCTGGCTGGTGAGTGTCAGGAAGAACTGGGAGCTGATGCCTCCCAGAAGTTCTTACAAGCCCAAAGTAAATGGCAAATCCTTGCATATTTACTCAAAAGATATGCAGTGCATGCAGATCTCTGCATGAGTGACTCCTTACAAAAAGGGCCATGCTTCTTCGAGTGAAAAGGTGATTAGGCAAGGGCCTAACAAAATAATGAATATGAATGGTATAGCTGAGTGATTGAAACTAAGCTTCATTATACAAGTCTGTTCTCATAAATGTCTGAAAATGTCCAAAGAAACAAGTTTTTTTTTTTAAAGGGAAAACTTTTGGAGGATGACAGGAACCAAACTAATTTGTGAAGGAAAACTCAAGGCATTTATCTTGCTTTGCTAACAGAACTGTACCTTAGACTATCAAACAGATAGTATTGGGGGAAATTCTCTTATACAAAAGCAATCCAACTAATACCAGAGAACTAAAGCTTTCCAGGCTGGGGCAGAACATTCAGCTAGTATGTACAAGGTCTTAGGTCCTTAACGTCACATACACACAAAATTAAGAGTTCTGCTATTTTGTAGCCCCTAAAAATTAATGAAGCCAAGAAATGATTACTGTCTTCACAGGACAAGACACATTGTGGAAGTAGCCAATGCCATCTATGAAGTATTCTTGGGGGTGAGGGGAGCGAAGGCAGGGAAGAAACTAGAAACTAAAATCTGAATGAGCTCCCAATTTTTAGGGAAAAGAAAAATGAGACCAAAGAATTAATATCACCAGGAAATTCAGTCAGAGAAACCCAAATGATTAAGATTTTTTTGTAAACAAGGCAAATAAGCCAGGCTTGGTGGTGCACACCTTTAATCCCAGCACTAGGGAGGCAGAGGCAGGCAGATCTTTGTGAGTTCAGGCTGGTCTACATAGTGAGTTCCAGGCCAGCTGGGGCTATAGGGAGACCCTG
>NW_008336359.1:1597054-1607844 GCF_000622305.1 Nannospalax galili
TCAACAAATAAAATGCAAGGGGGGGGGCATGGAAAGAGAAGCTAAAGGATTGACAGCTTATACATATTGAAGCATTTATAATTCAAAGCGTATGGTGACAAGGAATTGTTTAAAAATAAACCTGGGGGTGTGAAAAAAGAAAAGAAAAGCAAACAGGATTTCCCAGCAGTTACAGTTGGTGATGTGGACACACACACACACACACACACACACACACACACACACACATATATATATATATATATATACCCCCATACAAAGAGGGCGGGAGATATAGCTCAGCAGTAGAGCCCGTACCTAGGATTCCTGAGGTTTTACTGTATATTTATTTGTGTGTTTAAAAATCTTAGTGTGCCAGGTGTGGTGGTGTTTGCCTTTAATCCTAGCACTCTGGGAAGCAGAGGCAGGTGGATCTCTGTGAGATGTAGGTCAGCCTGATCTACACAGCCAGTTCCAGGCCAGGTGGAGCTACAGGGAGACTCTGTCTCCAAAAAAGATCTACCTGCCTTTGCCTCCCAAGTGCTGGCATTAAAGGCTAGTGCCAGGACACCTGTCCCACAAATACAGTTAATACGTATTAAACTTTTTTTCTGAATCTAGCAAGGTATAAACTGTTCAGATGGTAATTTTTATATGGAAACAAGGCATTTTTGTTAATGAAATCCCAACATATACACCTACGGGAGTTTCATAGTGAACTCAGCCCATGGTATTTCGAATTCTTTCTAAGAGGGTCGTGATGGGTACAATACCCTCTGACTTAGGCAGCATAAGGACTGGTTTATAGCCTTTAGTTCAACTATAATCATTTCTTAAAATCCTATTAAAGTATAACACAGAAACAAATACGCAAATCCTAACTGCATAAAGATGCATTATCAGAAAGCAAACATTCGTGGGGAACCAGTACAGAGGTGAAGATATACCATTAACCGGACACCAGGAATTCCTCCTCAGGCCCTTTCTCAATTATCTCCTTCTCCACGGTAGCCCCAAGGTCCTATTTCTGAACCAGATGGAAATGAAGAAGTACTGCTGTTTATGTATGGCTTTCATAGTTTGGCACTATGTCTGTGAGATTCTTCCATGTATTTTTTTTTTTTTTTTTTTTGATTTTTTGAGACAGGGCCTCCCTGCAGCCCCAGCTGTCCTGGAACTCACTATGTAGACCAGGCTGGCCTTGAACTCACAGAGATCCGCCTGCCTCTGCCTCCCGAATGCTGGGACTACAGGCGTGTGCCACCAAGCCCGGCTCTTCCATGTAGTTTTGTAAGACTGTTCACTTACATCACTAAGAACTATTCTATTATATAATTACTCTATCATCCCCTTTATCCCTAATAATGCAGTCTTAAAGTGTAATTTTTCTAACATTCATATTGTAAGTATCAGCTTCTTTTGGTTAAAAACAGTATAACAGATTAGAACTTGACATTTGTATTCTGCAAAAAAATAATTCAGCAAATTCCATAATAAAGAGCAAAGCTACAGGTGTCCCATCTAATCAAGAAATTTCTTCCACCAGAACTATTAACTCATCTTCACCAAACTTTACAGTCATTTATTTTTTCTAATTTTAATTTCTTTAGAAGACTGGGAATTCTATGCTGAAACCCAATGGCTCAGAAATACAGTAATTTTACAAAATTGTTAATAGAATTTTATCACTTTAGCCTATCTGCTTTGATAGAAACTCAAACACAGTGACAAAGTTCCATCAAAGACATTAAGGAAAAAAAAAAGCAATGCTGTAGGAAACTCATGCAAATTATAAACCAAAAGGTTTTAACACTTCCAACCATATGTAACCCAGTACCCCAGTCCAATTATTAACATGTTAGGGATTAAAAAAAACACAGCTTGACTGAGACTTCTTTTTTTTTTTTTTTACAACTTTTAAAAAATTTTATGTGTATGGGCATTATGCCTGCATGTAAGTGCACCTGCACCATACAGTGCCCGAGGAGAAGAGGGTGTCAGATCCCCCAGAACTGGAGTTATGGACAATTAAGCACCACATGGGTGCTGGGATTCAAACCTGAGTCTTCTACAAGAACAGCCAGTGCTTCTTAACTGCTGAGTCATCTCTCCAGCTCCTCTTGATCCATTTTTGTAATTTTCCATAAAAGGTAGAAATTGAGCCGGGTGTGGTGGTGCATGCCTGTAGTCCCAGCACTTGGGAGGCAGAGGCAGGAGGATCTCTGTGAGTTCAAGGCCAGCCTGGTCTACATAGTGAGTTCCAGGACAGCTGGGGCTACAGGGAGACCCTGCTTCAAAAAGACAAAAAAAAAAAAAAAAAAGGTAGAAATTCAAGCTGGGCATGGTGGTGGACACCTTTAGTCTCAGCCCTTGGAAGGCAGAGTTTGAGGCCAGCTGGGGCTATAAGGAAACCATCTCAATAAGATCAAAATTCAGAACTATTTGATTTATAGTTATACATTATTTCTACTATACTGCACCATCTTAAGTCATTGTGCCTTTAGCTGTTTCTACCTTCCCAGCATCCAGCTCAACTAATCAGATAAGCAGTATATGGTGACCAGACCTATGACCAATGTCTATTAAACAGTGGGGTAGGCTGAACTGTGTGTGTACCCCCTCACTCCAAAGCTGAGATCTAACTCCCAAAATCTCAGAGTGTGACTATTTAGAAACAGGGCCTTTAAAAAAGTAAAATGAGATTGTGTGTATGGGCCTTAATTCAATTATGACTGTCTTTTTGTTGTGTTCTTGAGAAAGGGTCTCTACATTGTAGTCCAGGTAATAGTCCTGTCTTAGCCTCTCCAGTGCTGGGATTAGAGGTATGTACCACCATACCACACCCAGCTTGCTGGCCTTTTAAGAGATTAAGACACAGATGCAACAGAGGAAAGGTCACCAAAGCACACAGAGAAGACTGCAGACAAACCAAGGAAAGCAGTAGTGGAAGAAATCATAGCTGTTCTTAAAAAGAAACAATGACAGATTTCCATTACAAATTGAAAGATAATTTAAGATTTTTAGGCTCCAGAACCGTAAGGAATTTTTTTTAAAAAAGTTAGCTCTCTCTAAATTTTTATCAAATTGCACTGTCAGTTAAAATTCTTTTTTTTTTTTTTTGTCTGTTTGAAGCAGGGTCACCCTGTAGCCCCAGCTGCCCTGGAACTATGTAGACCAGTCTGGCCTTGAACTCAGAGAGATCCTACCTCTGCCTTCCAAGTGCCAGGTCTACAGGTGTGCCCACTACACCAGCTAGTTAAAATTCTTTTTATGGCTGGGCGTGGTGGCTACAGAAGACTGTCTCAAAAAGACCAAAAGAAAAAAAAAGGAAATTTTATTTATTTTGGTCTTTTTGAGACAGGGTCTCCCTAGTCCCAGCTGGCCTTGAACTCACAGAAAGCCACCTGCCTCTGCCTCCTGCAGAGTGCTGGGAATAAAGGCATCTGCCACCACACCTGGCTTACTTTATTATTTTTATGTGTATTATGTGTATTGTCTGCATGTATGTGTGTGCCTGTGTCAGGCAATGCCTGTAGAGGTCAATCAGAAGAGGGCATCATATGCCCTGGAACTGGAGATACAAACAGCTCTTAGCTGCCATGTGGGTACTGGGAATCAAACCTGGGTCCTCTGCAAGAGCTGTCAATGTTTTAAAAATATGTTTTGTTTTGGTTTTTTTTGGTCTTTTTGAGACAGGGTTTCCCTGTAGCCCCAGCTGTCCTGGAACTATTAGACCAGGCTGGCCTTGAACTCACAGAGATCCACCTGCCTCTGCCTCAAATTCTGGGATTAAAGGCATGTGCCACCACTCCTCGCTAAAAAGAATTTTTATTTTATGTATATGAATGTTATGCCTGCATGTGTTTAAGTGCACCTGTGCCACGCAGTGCCTGCAGAGAACAAAAGAGAGTACTGGATCCCCTGGAACTGGAGTTACAGACGTTTGTTAGCTACTATGTGGATGCTGGAATTCAAACCCAGGTCTTCTGCAACAGTATTTTCTTTTTTAAAAAGAATGGTACTCTTAACTGCCAAGTCATCTCTCTAGCCTGAGTTTGAATTCTTTAGCTCTCAGCAGAAATGCTCCCAGTCTTTACTGTGGCTTTCGGTTCGCTTTGGTATTTTTCAGAGAACACAGCACCCCAGCACTATGTACAGACTTTCAAGATCATATAGCTGGGTGTGGTAGCGCATGCTTTTAATCTCAGCACTTGGGAGGCAGTGGCAAGCAGATCTCTGCGAGATCAAGGTCAGCCTGTTCCACATAGCAAGTTCCAGGCCAGCTGGGGCTACAAAACAACCCCACAAAACAAAAAAACAAAACCCAACTAGAAGATCATAATGCTAGAAGTGTTTGGTAGTACAGAATACCTGGGTGCTGTAGATGATACTGGATAAAGTCAAGACCTGCAATGAACTGAACTGAAAACTGAAGCATGGTCTCTGAGGCCCTCATGTTCAAAATGGACCTGACTCTGCATATTGGTTCTAAGCTCTTTGCTGTGGAAACACTTCATAGCCACTCAAACTGAAAAAAGCTTCACTTGGTCCTACATTTTTTAAAAAAACAAAACCAAGGAGCTGGGTGTGGTGGTGCACGCCTTTAATCCCAGCACTTGGGAGGCAGATGCAGGTGGATTTCTGAGTTCAAGGCCAGCCTGGTCTACATAGTGAGTTCCAGGACAGCTGGGGCTACAGGGAGACCCTGTCTCAAAATAGACTAAAAAAACCAACCAAACAAGCAAAAAAAAAAAAACAAAACCCAAACCCCAACTAACCAAAAACAACAACAAAACCCCAAATATATCCTTTTCGAATGAAATACTTAGTGACATTTATAGATCCTAGGGGTAAGCCAGCTAAGACCAGTAGTAGTATATAATTTTCTATTTCATTAAAAATAGATTCTCACTTCTAAGAAGTTCTTGAGTAAAAGATTAAAATAGACATGACACTTAGGACTCCTGAAATCAACAATATTTTATAGAATCAAGAGATTACACCTTTGTCAGGAAAAGTAATATATAGTCAGTTGGTAACTATTACTCTTTAACTCAAAGGACGCAAACTTATTGAAGGTCACGTTCCATGTCTCAAACTGTATATACGGGAAGGCAAAGGGACAAGAGGAAGAGAGAGTGTGTGCCCAAGCAGGAACCATGCAGATGTGCATGTGCTCTAAAGGAGGGATATGTATGTGACAAGGTGCATTATCAGATTAGAAAAGTGCTATGTTCCTCAAAACGAGACTAGGCTTTGGGTTTTTTTTTTTTCCCTTGAAGTTTTTAAAGTTGTCTAAATATGTTTGTAACTCTGGATGACAACTGAAGATGGATGACTATGAAAAAAGAAAAATGACATCAATTAGAATTACAGATAAGACAAGGGGGAACCCAAAGTACAGACACACAGAAAAATTTTAAGAGAGTACAGATGTCATGACATTTATTAAAAGGCATGCTACAATGCTATACTTGTTAGGAAAAGAGATTAGAGATTCCAAGTAATAGTTATCAAATATACAAACTGAAGGAAAACGGAATATTGTAGTGTACAGAAGCTTAAATTAACCATGCACTGCTCATTTAGAAAATATGTTTTTTAATATTTTATCTTCTCTTTGCATTTATAACATAATTCACTTCAACAATCACAGAATCCTTTTCCTCCAATACCACAAACTGTATTACAAATGAAATCTGGTACTGCTGCTTATCAAAATATACAAGACAATTGATGTTTTATATAAAACCACTTTATATGTTAACTTGTTCCCAAAAACCTTTTTTTTTTCTTTTTGGCCTGGTTTAAAAAAATGTTGTTACAAATATTTACAGCATTTTCTTCTGTTAGATGAACACTCTTACAAACAGAAAAAGGGAATTTTATGAACAGACCATATAAAACATTAGACAATGTCAGAGGCTTCTAGCTGTGCTACCCCCATCCCCTAGAATACAGTACTGAAGATGACCATCAACCTTTGTTATCCCACTCCACTCTGTTCACATTTAAACTCCCATTTTCTCTAAGTAGTCTATTCACCAAAAGGAATTAGAAAGCAAAGGCCGCTCTGCACTGGGTCTTTCAGAAAAGAGCTTGGGGAAATGCTTCACAGATGATTTAAAACCAGAACAGCCAGTCTTTGGTCAGAGCAATGAGGTGGCATTTTGATGCAAAACTTCGTGTGGTCAGCAATCTCTGTAATTAGTACTTTCTGGATACGAGATGGATTTTTAAAGATGTGGGTAACAATGAATGGGGGGGGGAGGGGGAGGAGGAGGAAAAAAGGCCAGAGTATGATTTTCTTAATGACACCAAAACAGCTATTTAAATATGTTTTTACAACTACTACAAAGAACATAACATCCAAAATCTATTGACAGTATTAAATTAAGCTTTCAGTCATCACTATTATCACCACCAAGGTCACTGGACCAGACAAATATCCCTGTTCTCCGGAACACGTGCCTTAGGTTGCAAAAACTAAGGTGACTACCATAAAGACTTAGAGCACTGTTGTTGAACCAGCACAGTGCTCTGTATTATGTGATAAAGGCAAAAGTGTAAGTGAGATTTCATTTATATAGTTAATAGTTATATGCTTGTTTGACTAGTTTGTGGGACAACATTCTTTTAAATCTACATAGTACATATTTCCTGAAAACCAGAATACTGATACTACCTTAGTCTCAACTATGAAGAAAAGGTCAACTAAGACTACTGAAGAAGGCACATAGACTTTGGTCCTGTTTTGTTTTTCTCCCTTTAAAACTCCCGCCAAATGAACATTTCAGTAATTTACTATTTTTAAACCATCCACAAGTAGCTGAATTAGGATTTGCTCTGAAAAAAGACTGCGAATACTTATAGCTAACACATGTCTTTAGAAGATAGCTGAGTTACACTTTAAAATTATGTGCATTCTAAATTGTATTTGTTTTAGCACAACAGAATATTTTAAGTCTGACAGTTTTATTTGCATTAATAACAGATCAAGACAAAGGAAAGGCTGAGACAAATGTTTTACTTCTAATCATGCTTTTTGGTTTGAAAATACCAGTACACATTAGGTTTACTAAGAATAAGCTGAGAGTATGCAAACTGAGGGTTCAAAGAGAACTCAGACACAAAAGATTACTCTTGGAGTTTGCCATTTTTTGTTCAAATACATTTAATGAGAACAGAGAAATGGCATAATAAATTACTCAAATATAAATGTTGCTGCCTGATGACATGAGACTTCAAATGTTTCTGACACTGGAGAGAGGTTCCTAAGAGCTAAAAAAAATTGGGGGGGGGGACAGAGTCTTACATTGCAAGGTTGGCTTGGAACTTGTTCTGTAGTCCAGGCTAGGTTTAAAACCAGGATCTTAGTCAGGTGTGGTAGTGCATGCCTTCAGTCCCAGCACTTGGGAGGTAGAGGCAGGCAGATCTCTGTGAGAATGAGGCTAGACTGATCTACATAGCAAGTTCCAGGTCAGCTGGGGCTATAGGGAGACCCTGTCTCAAAAACACCAGAAAACTAAAAACAAAAAAAAACCCCACACACCACCACAATCTTTAGCCTCCCTGGCACTAGGATTACAGCTGTGTGCTATCATGCCTGGCTCATAAGAGCTAATTCCTAAGCTGCAACAGAACCAAAATCATCATAGCAAGTAGAACAGATGGATTGTTCCTATAAGGAACTAAGCAGGCAGAAACTGACCCTAAAGATAGTTCAAACATTACCACAAATAGTTGATTATAGTATTTAATCTTAAAGACTTTAAGACATTATATAGGAGCTACTAATTGTCAATTAAGATAATGCAGGATTTTTCTTTTTATCTGTCACAAACACATTTTACTGGTATGTAAGTTATCCAAATCTTGAAGTAAAACTCAGCATACAATGCTACTATTAAATGTGTACTGCTGTTTTAAAAAAAAAAGTCTGAATATATATATTTTGTGTAAATGTCAAGATACCTTGAAAAGTGATGTGACAATACTCTTTAAAATAAAGCAAATAAACTTAGCAAGATATTATTCATAGGTTAACAGTGAAAATAAACTACTGCTTAGGAGATATTTAAAAATGCATGCCAAAATAAAAAAACAGATCTACTTTTTCCACCACCCTGATATTTCAAAATATTTCTCTACAAAAACTATGCCAACACAAATACTGTAGACCTCTATAATTCAAACAGCAAAGAGCTCAATATGGACAACATCCATATACTACAGCTAATTTTAGACACAATCTGATGGCTTCTAACATGCTCTTTTAAAACAAGAATATCCTACTTCTTCAAATCTCAATTTTGTTAATTTTGTCAATAAATTAAAATGCATGTAATGGTGCATATGTATATACAACATTGAAAGAGTATATGTATGTATGTATATACACTTATTTATATACACACACACACACACACACACACGCACGCACACATATCTACACAAAATCCCTGAAAAGGATTCAAATGTTCTCTCTCAGACTTAAAGGCCATCCCTACTTCAAAATTACATTCAACATCACAACAATGTCCCTTCTGCTATCAGTAATTTTTGCTACACTTATGCTGGATGTTAAGAATGTCATGAATTAATAAATTACATAGTGATTCCCAACTCAAAACAAATGAAGCAATCCAACATAAAATGTCACTGAAAATTAATATAGTGCCTGTGTGAAAAGAAAGAAAAGGTAATTTGGAGAGATTGCTCCGTTTTTTTTTCTTCCTTCCCTACTCAGTGTTCAGGTAAAAATAAACCTCAAATGTTAGTGGGAAAACACCCAACTAGAAAATTACCATACCCATCTATTCAGCCATCACTAAGTCAATCAAGTTTTAAGATCTCAACCTAGTGTTCTCCTTCCTGCTCTACCAACTGCCCTCAGTGTTGAGTGAAAGCTGATTTTCACATAACCTATCTCCTCCAGCCTCTGTTTTTCAGTAAAATTTCTTAAAAAAAAAAAAAAAAAAAAAATCTCCCTATGTTCAAATTAATGGCTGAAAGCAAAATACTGAGATCCTCTTAAAGCTGAGATGAGCCCCTTGGAGAATAGTAAAAGTGTGACGGGGTGGACAAAACTGATCCCTTCGACAAATTCTGTTTTTTAAAAAAACTAATCCAGCATTGAAGAATAATTAATAAAAGCAGTTTCATATTAAAAAGTAACAATTTATTGGGCATGGTGGTGCACGCCTTTAATCCCAGCACTCGGGAGGCAGAGGCAGGTGGACTGTTGTGAGTTCAAGGCCAGCCTGGTCTACATAGTGAGTTCAGGTCAGCTGGGACTACAGGGAGACCCTGTCTCAAAAAGAAAAAAAAAAAAAAAAAAAAAAAAGTTAACATGATATAATCACTGAAGCAACATTAACACATATTTTTTACATTCAACCAAACAAGTGAGAGGGACAGAGTATAAAAAATAATCCACTTTCTCATACTCCAAATATGTGGGCATTCAGCAATGAAGTTCCATTAACAAAGAAAATCAAGTTCTCATTGAGTACTGAGAAAGAATCAAGTAATCCTGAGACAAATTCTAATGGGCAATAAAGATCAGACAAAACACAGAAACTGAGATTGCAAGTCTATAGCTCCAAATTTGTTTGACAACAGGCAGTAATTACTACCAGTCATAATATAAAGAGGCCTGAAAGTGTGCAGAGTTATTCCCAAAACTGTTCACCATTAGCTACCCCGTCATCACTACACCAAAGCACCAAAATTTTGAATAAAAACTATTACTTACTGAAAATCACTTAAAACTGCAATGAAAAAAAAACTTTAAAATCCTTACCAAAAGGGAAAGAAATAACAAAACACTCACCAAGCCCACAATTTATCTTTCAAGATATTTAGATAAAACTCTAACCTATTTTATCTTAAGCACATAATAAGGCACATAAGAAATTAAGTAAATACACAGTAATTCTGAATAAGTATTAAGAGATTATAGTGGTACAAAAAACCCTTGAGATTAAATTTTTTTTCTAAAAGAAGACTTTACCAAAAATAACTTTTAAAAAATCTGTCAAACCATATGATAGACCTGAATATTTTCCTTACGACTGTAAACTTTTTTCTGAAAACAATTATAAAAAAGTAGTTTATAAGTAAGATTATTTTCTTTTAAAATTTTCTGAGATATTGTTACTTGACAAATAACTGTCATTTTGAAATTTAAAACATGATTTTTCTGTTAAAATTACTAATTACTCTGACATTGTAATAGATCCAGGTTGGATTCCACTTTAACTCCCTGGGGACAATTACAACACTTCATTTTTCCAAATAAGTCTTAAAAAGGAAAGATACATATTATTCAAAGGCGTGTCATTCAGTGAAAAAAAGAAATCATTGAAAGAAAGCATGCAGGTTTATAAATCTGTCTCCAGTACAACTCCATGTGGTTATGTATAGTAATTATCAACAGATGGCAAATATTTGATATAATTTATAAATGAATATAATTTCCTACATGGAAATGTCTTAATTATGTTAAAAACTTGGTTGTTATTTAAATTACAACAAATAATTGTAAAAGTCCATACGTTTAAATTTCTCAAAGTACAAAGGAGTTTATAAATGTCATATAAGGCTGATCTGGACCCAAACTTATTAAAAGCTTGTCCTTTTGAAATCTAATTCAGGGAATTAAATTATGAAAAAATATTTTCCTGGTCTTTTTTGTTCTGAAAGTTATTTTCATAGAAACCACAGTACAAAGGAAAAGCAAACCTTTGATCATATACTGGGGGGAAGAGAGAGAGAGAGAGAGAGAGAGAGAGAGAGAGAGAGAGAGA
>NW_008336359.1:1607868-1612460 GCF_000622305.1 Nannospalax galili
TCTGGTTTTGAATATTCTTGAATAATAAACTCCAAAAGAGTTATTCTTGTGAAAGAGGCAGAACTGGTCTTGAGCTCCTTCAGTCTATGCCTGAAGGTTTTAATAAAATTATGGTCCAGTTTAAGGAGAAAAATCCACAGACAAGTCAGATGGTAGACTTTGAGAAGGAAACTCTGAGGTGGTGATTTTCTCCAAGATCATGATTGTGAAGCTCAATGAGGGCCTGGATTGCTTCTTCCACAGATCCCAACTGAATGAGCGCCATTTTACGATCTTTCCTGAAAATGATAAAAGAAATATAAAAAGTCCTTAGAATTAATTTTTTAAAAAACCTTCTCCATCCAGCAGAAGGACTTCACTGAACTACTTTTTAAAAAAAATTTTATTTTTCTGTCTTTTTGAGACAGGGTCTCCCTGTGGCCCCAGCTGGCCTGGAACTTCCTATGTAGACCAGGCTAGCCTTGAACTCCCAGAGATCCTCCTGCCTCTGCCTCCCAAATCCTGGGATTAAAGGCATGTGCCACCATACCCGGCTTGAACTACTTTTAAAAACTGCAAACCATGTTAAGTAATATTAATATATTTCATGAATGCAAAGACTTACTGAAAGAATTTAAAAGCCTTCACTGAACATCCAGCTTCTGTAAAAAGGTTCTTCAGATCATCCATCGTAACAGAAGGACTGTGAAAATATTAAGAGTGTCAACTACATTAGTTCCAATTTGCAAATAAATCAAGGATTAACTCTGATTATCTTCAAATTTCTGGAGTATTTTATATTCGAAAGAGTTATCAAGCTACGTAATGAAGGCATGATTTGCACGTGCCCAAGACTGATACACACGTCTGGAGACAAGGGCAAGTACATAAACATAAAAGCAATAAATAATAAGTAAATAAAACCCCCCAAATAAACAAGGACCAAAGCCCTAAATGTAGCTCAGACGTACTTGCTTTAGCCTATGAATTTTTTATTTTTTATGCCTTAAAAGGTAATTCTAAAGGTGTATGGAAAGCCAGGTTCTGAGAGGATCCCTAGTTACTTTTGCTTCCTAAATGTACGTCTTCACTATTCTCCTTTCATAATACCTAGAAATGTCCTCTATAACCCTTAAGATGCCACAGAAATGACAATATGTGCTAAGAATTGAACCCAAGGCTTTCCAGACGCTAAGTACATGTCTACCACAGAGAAACAATCCCTGGTACCCCTGTGCCCAACATTCTGACTACAACTTTATGAGATATACTCAGAGAAAAACCATTTAGCTAAGCCACCTCCAGATTCATAGTATGAGACAGTATTTACTATTATACAAAGTTCTGGAGTAATATGTTACATAACAGTAAATAATAAATTAGTCTACTGCATACTCAAATGATAAAAGCAATAACCTTGGTCCGGCATGGTAACACCGGCTTTTAATTCCAGCATTGGGGAGGCAGACACAGGCAGATCTCTGTGAGTTCAAGGCCGGCCTGTCTACATAGTCAGTTGTAAACCAAATGGGGTTTAGCCTGCTGGGATTAAAGGCCTGTGCAACCACACCTGCCTGGAATTATTTCTTAATGTGAGACTCATTTTCCAAGTTGACATGAGATTTAGTTTTTTAAAAAACCTTCTCCATCCAGCAGAAGGACTTCACTAACCTACTTTTTATAAAAATTTTTATTTTTCTGTCTTTTTGAGACAGAGTCTCCCTGTAGCCCCAGCTGGCCTGGAGCTCACGATATAACCAGGCTGGCCTTGAACTCCCAGAGATCTGCCTATCTCTGTCTCCAGAGTACTGGGATTAAAGGTGTCACCACGCCAAGCCTTCCTTTTTTTTTTTTTTTTTAAATTTTATTTTTAACATTTAAAAGTTTAATATCAACTTTTATTAATAACTACATGATTAGACAAAGCGTTTCTTTGTATCTTTAACATATTCAGTAACATACTCCAGAGCAAGAGTACATTTCTTCCACAAGTGGCTGTAAGTTTCTAGTTTCATAGTTGAATTAATACAGTTATACAATACTGAACTCAGTATAAGCCATGTAGGACATAAAATTGAATGAGTTTTTAACCTTTAAAAAACATCTCCATTTCATTTTCGAATATACTGTTCCTTGAAGAAAGACTCATTGTTTTTGCTACGAACACTGAGATGTGGGCACAGGCATCTCTAATCTGTATGTACCTGATTATTACTAGTCATAATCAGTTGCACTTCGATCCTTGGAACGTCTATAAAGTAGTCGCATAGATTTCAATGGTAAAGTTTATCAACACTACTAATTAACATGACATAAATTCCCATGCTCTGTCCTCATATATAATACACTTTTAAAAATTTGTTGATTTTTCTGTGTATATCACACGGAACATCCCAAACCATCTTTTTAAATTATATACCCACTTCCCAGATGACACCTTCCCATAGACTCCCTCCCCCCACTAGAGCCCTTATACTCTGATATCCCTGCTACTGTCTGCTGTGTTGGTGGCACCCCCAACCATTCCCCACTACTTGTCCATCTGGTGAATCTAGTCAGCCTATCTAGAGGTCTTTGTTTTAGGAAGGTCAGCTGTTCCTCATCTAGCAGTAATCAATTGTCAATATTACTTTAGATAAGACTGGGGTCTGCTGTTCATTTTCCCAGTTCTATGCTGGGTTACGATCTGGAAGTCCCTTGGGCCACCCTGGCCAACAACTCAAAAGATATCTCCTACCTGGCATTGTTGCTTCTTATATAGCCTTTACCTATACAAATGGATGCTTAAAAAATTATATTGGCCCCTGTAATCTTTGGTTATACTCCCCTTTTGGTTGTTTAAGGCCTTACAGTTGGCCCAGATAAACCAATTTATTTTTACTCTTAATGTTCTTTGAGGATCTGTTCCTCAGGGGTCACATGGTCTTCGGAAGAGCCCCGGCTCCTTTTGTTTAACAGTTCAGCCTTTGTGAAGATAAGTCAAAGGTCCTGCTTGACCATGGTTGGTTTTGCTTGGAAGCATGGAGGAAATGATTATTCTGTGTTGACCCTCCTCTTTGTAGAAGGGACACTGGATCAAGTTGATCTGGTGGGGTCTCCTTGGACTCCTTGATCAAGAGGACAGGTGACCCACCATAATTACAGGAAATTTTGAGAAATGCTCATAGTCCCCTGGAACTATCGACCTAGGAGGGCAAGGAGCAAAAAGTGTTCTTTATGTCCCTCTGACCAAATTATTATAGACCTCAAAGTATGTCTGTTAAACATCCAAGAAGGTTAGTTCCACCAGTCTGCTACTTTTAATTATTGTGTGTCATGTAGATAAATCTTAGGAAAAGACCAATTGTTCTCAGATAAACTTCATCTAGACATATATTTCTTGATCGGCTATGTATAATTCGTCAGTGGATTGTAGAAATAATACGGATGCCTTGGGTTTTCAAAACTAGCTAGGCATTATTTATCTTTTGCATTGTCTCCCCCCCCTTCTCCTACAGTCCTACCTCTCTTGAGCTCCTTCTTTACCTTTATCCCCTAGGTTCCTAGTATACCTTTCCCTAAACTAACCCAACTTTTATCCATGTCTCCCTTATTAAGGCCTGTTGCCTACTGTTCTTCTCTTTCAGGTTCTTTCTTTTCCTTTACCTCCATGTTTCATTTCCATTATCCTGGTTCCTGCAGTTATGTCTGGATACATACTCACTTTTCAGAATTTGGTTCTAGGATCCAAATATGAGGGAGAATACACGTTGATTTTCTTTCAGAGTCTGTGTTACTTCACTTAGTATAACAGTTTCTAGTTCTATCCATTTACCTGCAAATTTCGTGATTTCATCTTTCTTTACTGCTGAGTAAAACTCCATGATATAAATGAACCACATTTTCATTATCCACTCATCAATTGAGGGACACTTAGCTACGAGATGGAAGCAACCTATTATGAAAAGAGCAGCAACAAACATGGATGCACAACTGTCTTTGCAAAACGACGAGTTCTTTGGGTATACGCCAAGGAGTGGTATAACTGGGTCAAATGGTAGGCTCATTTGTGGGTTTTTTTTTTTTTTTGGTGTTTTTGAGACAGGTCTCCCTTTAGCCCCAGCTGTCCTGGAACTTACTATATATAGACCAGGCTGGCCTTGAACTCACAGATTTCCACCTGCTTCTGACTCCCCAGTGCTGGGATTAAAGGCGTGCACCACCACGCCCGGCTCATTTGTAGTTTTATTTTAAGAGTTCTCCACACTACTTTCCATAGGGGTTGAACAAGGTTGCAGCCCCACCAGCAGTGGATGAGTGTTCCCCTTTCCCCACATCCTCTCCAACATTTGGCATCATTTGTTCTCTTGATCTTAGTGAGTCTGACTAGGGTAAGGTGAAATCTTAAAGTGGTTTTAATTTGCATTTCCCTAATTATTAGTGATATTGAACACCTTTTAAGATGCTTCATAGCCATCTTTACTTCTTTTGAGAACTCTGTGTTTAGCTCCTTAGCCCATCTTTTAATTGGGTTACTTCTTGTCTTGGTTCTCTGTTTTTTGAGTTCATAATATATTCTGGATATTAAACCTCTGTCGGGTTTGTCACTGACGAAGATTTTCTCCCATTCTGTG
>NW_008336359.1:1612850-1614839 GCF_000622305.1 Nannospalax galili
AATATTCTTGGCCCCTTTGTCAAATATCAGGTGGCTGAAATTGCATTTACTCATATTTGGGTCTTCAATTTTGTTTCATTGATCCATGGGTCTATTTTGGTGCCAGACCATGTTGTTTTTATAACTATAGCTCTTTAATACAGTTTAAAATTTGGTATAGTAATCCCCCTGGCATTGCTCTTAGTGCTCAGGGTTGCTTTCGCTATCCGAGGTCTTTTGTGCTTCCTTATGAATCTTAGGATGTTTTTTTCCAATGTTGTGAAAAATGTCATGGGGACTTTGGCATTGCACTGAATCTATAAATGACTTTTCGTAGGATGGTCATTTTCACAATATTAATTCTTCTAATCCATGAGCATGGAGGTCCTTCCATCTTCTGATGTCTTCCTCATCTCTTTCTTTAAAGATTTAAAATTTTCATTGTAGAGGTCTTGGGTGCCAAGACAAGAAATGGGCTAGTATCTAGGCTAGGAGGAGAGACAGGGTGGGGGAGTTGGGGAGGTGTTTCCATGTGCTCTTTCTCTGATTGCTTGTTATTGGTATATAGAAAGGCTACAGACTTTTGTAGGTTCATTTTGTAACCTGCCACTTTATTGAATGTGTTAATAATTCCTAGGAGCTTTTTGGTGGAATTTTTGGTGTCTCTTAGATATATCATATCATCTGCAAAAAGGGATAATTTGATCTCTTCTTTCCCAATTATTATTCCTTTAATTTCCTGCTCTTGTCCTATTCCTTTTGCAAGAGTTTCAAGCACTATGTTAAAGACAAGTGGAGATAGTGGACAGCCTTGTCGTGTTCCTGATTTCAATGGGAATGCTTCCAGTTTTTCTCCATTTAAAATGATGTTGGCTGTAGGTTTGTTACATATGGCTTTAATTATGTTGAAGTATGTTCCCTCTGGTCCAATTCCCTGTAGGACTTTGAACATAAATGCATGTTGAATTTTGTTAAAGGCGTTCTCTGCATCTATTGAGATGACCATGTGGTTGGTTCTTGTCTTTGAGCCCATTTACATGATTTATGACGTTTAGTGACTTACGTATATTGAACCATGTGGAGAGCCACAGCCTCCGCCGCCATTACAAGATGGCGCCGGTATCCGGACCTTCTTAATAGTAAACATCCTGCTGCACCCATAAGGGGCGTGCACAAGAGCCTGCTCTCCCTCGCCTCCTCCCGTGGCGTGATCTCCAGCAACCAATCCGCTTCTTATACGTCATAAATGGGACCTTTAGGGCATATATAAGCAACAGCTCTCCCACTTCTCGGCGTCTTCGGTCTTCGGTCTTTAAGCTTCTAAGAGTGTAAGATGCGCATACAATAAACTGCTGCAGAAGGATCCTGACTTGTCCTCCCGCGTCATTCTTGCCGGCGAGACGGAAAGCGGTCGGGGACAGAACCATTCCTGCATCTCTGGGATAAAGCCAACTTGATCATGGTGATCTTTTTGATGTGTGTCGGTATGCGGTTTGCCAGTACCTTGTTGAGAATTTTTGCATCTATGTTCATTACGAATATGGGTCTATAATTTTCTTTTTTGGTTGTATCTTTACCTGGCTTCGGTATTAGAGTGATACTGGCTTCATAGAAGGAATTTCGAAGTTCTCCCTCCAGTTCTATCTTTTTCAATAAATTAAGTAATATTGGATGTAGATTTTCTTTAAATGTCTGATAGAATTCTGCTGTAAATCCATCTGGTCCTGGGCTTTTTTTAGTCGGGAGGTTTTTATTACTGTTTCAATTTTTTTTTGTGTTATGGGTCTGTTTAAGCTGTTAATCTCCTCTTGGTTTAATTTTGGTGGTTCCCATGTCTTTAGATATTTGTCCATTTCTTTTAAGTTTTCAAATTTAGTAGCATATAGGTTTTTAAAGTATCCCCTTATAATGCTCTGGATCTCTTTGATGTATGTTGTGATGTTTCCCCTTTCATCTCTGATTTTGTTGATTTGGAGGTGCTCTTTCTTTCTTTTGGTTCACTGAGCTAGC
>NW_008336359.1:1615015-1616612 GCF_000622305.1 Nannospalax galili
TGAGCTATAAACTTCTAAGGATCGCTTTCAGTGTGTCCCACAGGTTTTGTTGTGTTGTATTGTCCTTTTCATTTAGTTCCAGGAATACTTTTATTTGTTTCTTAATTTCTATTTTGACCCATTCATCATTCAGGAGTGTGTTGTTTAATCTCCATGTGTTCATGCAGAGATTAGGGCTTCTTCCGGTGTTAACTGTAAGGTTTATTGCATTGTGGTCTGATAGAATACATGGAATTATTTCAATCTTTTTGTATTTGTTGAGGTTTGTTTTGTGCCCCAGTATATGGTCGATTTTGGAGAGAAGGTTCCATGGCGTGCTGAGTAGAATGTATGTCCTTTGGTGCTTGGGTGGAATACTCAGTAGATGTCTGTTAAGTCCATTTGATATATGGTATTCTTTAATTCAGATGTCTCTCTGTTATCTGTCTGACCTGTTGACCTATCTAATGGAGGCAGTGGGGTATTGAAGTCCCCTACTGTTAATGAGTTGGGATTAATCTGGGTCTTACAGTCCTGTGTATTGTTTTTGTGAAGTTGGGTGCACCAGAGTTTGGTGAATATATGTTTATGATTGTTAATATCTTCTTGGTTTCTTGTACATTTGATCAGAATGAAGTGGCCCTCTTTACCTCTTCTGATTAGTTTTAAAGTCTATTTTGTCAGATATTAGAATTGCTACGCCTTTTTTCTTAGTGACATTTGCTTGGTATATTTTTTTTTCCATCCTTTTAAGATAGTGTCTGTCCTTGAAAGTGAGATGGGTTTCTTGCAGACAACAAAAGGATGGATTTTGTTTCTGAATCCATTCACATAGTCTGTGTTTTTTGACTGGGGAGTTCAGTCCATTAATATTTAAAGTTATTAATGAAAGATGAATATTGAATCCTGTCATTTTTATTTCTGTTTACATACTTGATATAGTTGTACTTTTCCACAGTTATACCTTCATTGAGTTTCTTTTCACAACCCCTTGGGTATAGTCATTCTTTTCTTCAGCTCTTTGTATTGCTTCCAGAACTCTCTGATGGGCTGCTTTTGTGGACATGAATGCCTTAATTCCTTCATATGTCATGGAAGATTTTTTTTTCTCCTTCCCCATTTTGGCTGGGTATAGTAATCTAGATTGGCATCTGTGGCCATTTAAAACTGGGAATACTTTGGTCCAGGCTCTTCTGGCTTTCATAGTTTGCATTGAAAAGTCAGCTGTAATCCTAATGGGTTTCCTTTATATGTGACTAGTTTCTCTTTTGCAGCTTTCAGTATTGTCTCTTTGTTTTGTACATTTAGTGTTTTTACTATGATGTGCCATGGAGAGTACTGACTTTAATAATGTGCTATAAAGGAATATGGCATCCACATTTGTTGTTGCAATACATTTTTACTTATTTTTCTAAAGTCCCTGGCTCCACTGGTATATTCCTGCATAGCTGCAAAAATAGAGCTAAGGGTGTACTTTAGCACTTCTGAAGTTTCTCTTCACTGAAAAGAATATAGACGATCCAGTGCCTCCAAACAAGTTAATAAGTGACTATCCTAAAGATTTGAGTTTCGAAACAGAACACATATTCTTAGCCAAAAGTAAAAGCAGATCTTTATT
>NW_008336359.1:1616811-1650991 GCF_000622305.1 Nannospalax galili
TATCATGTTTATAATTGTTCTTTTGAGTTCCATGTCCTGCATTATCTCTAGGGGATTCTGGCTGGACTCCTGTAGAGGACTATTGGTATTTGGTGGGAATATGTTATTTTGGTTTTCCATGTTGTTATTTTTTCTCTGTGATTTTGACATGTGAATTTCCTTTGTAGTTTCTGATTCTTGTGTGAGACTCAAGCCTTCAAGTTTAGGGCTGCTTCTTTTTGTAAACTTTATGTGTCTTTGTGGTTTGCTTTTGGGGCATGAAAAGCTGGTTCCTCTAAGCTTCTAGTTCTCTCTTTTGATTTTATATTGGAGTTGCCAGATTGCTTTTGTCTTCAGGAGTTCCCATGGAGGCCCAAGTCAGAGGAGGATCAGATGCTCTCAGGCTTTCTCCTAAGGTCTGGATCCTTCAAGGATAGATTTTGGCCTCAGGAATTTGGGGGTTGGACTGGCCTGGGAGCCCAGCCCAGGAAAGATTCTAGTCTAGGGCAGCTGGTGACCATGCCACCCAGAGATGCAAAGGAAGATGGGGGCAGAAGGCGGCCCCACAGGCCCCTGGGGACTGCACTGAGGAGCTGGGTTGGTCTGGATGCAAAGGATCAGAAAGAGGAAAGGTCAGCCCTGGTGTCCAGGAAAGAGGCTGGCGGGTCATGCAGGCCCAGGGAAGTAGGCGTAGGTGAGGGTGGGGCCAGACCCAGAGTGCTCCTTGTACATGCAAATGAACTGTGCTAGCTTGGATGCAAAGGATCAGGAAGCAATGGTGGTTCCCCAGGTGTCTGGGGGGCAAAGACAAGGAATGGGACAGGACCCAGGCTAGGAGGAGAGACAGTTGGGATAGATGAGAGGGTGAATGAGTCTGGGGGAGTCAAGGTATGGAGGGCATGATCAACTAACCCTGGAGAGAGGCCTGTGGGTCAGGGAGACTTTTTTTTTTTTAAATTATTAAATTTTAAAAATTTACTATTTGGGCTGGAGAGATGACTCAGCGGTTAAAAGCACTGACTGCTCTTCCAGACGACGTGGGTTTGATTCCCAGCACCCACATGGTGGCTATGGAACCATCCTTAACTCCAGTTCCAGGGAAATCCAAAGCCCTCTTCTGACCTGGCAATACACTCATACACATAGAATTAAAAAAAGAAAGAAAGAAAGAAATTTATTATTTTTATTTTATGTGTTATGTATGTATTCCCTGCATGTAGGTAAGTGCACCCATGTTGTGCAATGCCCATGGTGGTCAGAAGAGGCTGTCAGATCCCCTGGGACTGGAGTTATCAACAGTTGTTAGCTGTCATGTGGGTGCTAGGATTCGAACCCAAGTCTTTTGCAAGAACAACCAGTGTTCTTAACTGCTGAGCCATCTCTACAGCCCCCATTCCTTACTTTTTAAACGCTACACAAATACATAAATATACACTCCCACAACTTTCAGCACTCCTTCCAAAGCTTACCCCTTCATGTATCAGTTAAAAATATACAAAATTTGCCATTTTTATAGATTAAGAATTTCAAAAATTAGAACAAATGTTTTCTTTGGTGTCAGAGACTAAATATCTTACACTGCATGAACTGTATCTCTGTTGCAAGTACTCAATTTTGCTACTGTGGCTCAAATTAGACAGTATTATATAAATGAGTACAGAGGCTTTATATCAAATTTATATTTCATGTCATTTTCTCATGTCACAGAAGAGTTGTTACTTCCCACAAAGGAATGGACAAATATGCATCAATGGAATATTTTTGCCTATACCTAATACACTGATTTTTATGCCTTCTTAAAACAGAAAGCCAACTACTGGCATTCTGTATCTTGAGATTCTCAAACACTGATAATTTTCACTTTTGGCAAGTATGACTGGAGATATGACCACCTCCTCACAGCAAAAAGAAACATTACAAGAAACTGTTGACTAAAACACTTAAGTTAGAACAACTTCAGAGTTTTTACCTTGCCCAAACTACATACTGTATATTAGTAATCACCTAAGTAACTTATTAGGTACATACGGAATGTTGGAAAGATGCAGAGTGGCTGATGGTGGAAAGATATTCTGGAAGTTTTTAGAGCCAGGCTTTTTAAAGCGATGCAAAGGACTGTTGCTGAAATCCTTGGTTAGTCCTTGATCTTCCTGTCCTTCTCTAGGAAGCTGAACAGATTGGTGTTTAGACAGTGTAGCACGAAGTACTTTTCCATAAAGTCTTTGGCCACTTAGATGGTTCATTGCTATAGTGTATAGAAGAAAAGAAGGAAACAGAATATCGAAAGAGGTTATCACTAATATCTAAGTTACCATAATTTTTTTTTCATTGAGTCACTTAATAGTATAATCAGTTTTAGGGTCAAAAGGTTTTAAATTCAAAAGCTCATAGGGAAATGTATTAAATAACGTCATTTATTATAACAAAAGCAATTTTAAAAGCCTAATTGAACAAAAGTAACCACCTTTTGAGCAGAGTACTAAGAAGTTCCAGAGTACTTGAAATGTAAAAAGCCCTCAAGGAACAGTTATTGAATATACAGTAGTCTCTTAACCAAAACATTTTCTTAAGAAATCTGAGCAGTAGTATTTTAGTAGCTGCTGATCAGTGAGGCCACAAAATGCTGCAATCTTTTACCACTATTGGAAAATTTGCCAAAACTTTTAAATTACTCAACAGTTCTAGAAAACCTAATTTCCAAAATAAATGTCTGGTTTCTTTTTAGATCATGCATCTATTTTGGCCTTTCTTTTTTTTTTTTTTTTTTTTTTTTTGGTCTTTTTGAGACAGGGTCTCCCTGTAGCCCCAGCTGGCCTGGAACTCACTACGTAAACCATGCTGGCCTTGAACTCAGACATCCATCCACCTGCCTCTGCCTTCAGTGACCAAGTATTTTTGAGTGAACTTCAGCTCCTAAACTAGAGCAGGTGCAAACCATGATGAAAACAACACCTGAAGCAAGCACTCTTGCAAAATTATGTTCCTACTTGCATTTGTTTATTTTGTAAAATTTAAATACAAAAGGAGTAGGTCATCACCACCACCATCAATATTAGTACCTAGCTGAGCTTGATTTGCATCCGCCATTTGCACCAAGGCATTTTCTTTCTTATTAAACATAATCTTCACTCGATGTACATCACCATACACTCCTAATAAACAAAACAAAACATGTTTAAGGCCTACAGCTATAGTTTTAAATTGTATTTATAGGTTTTCCCTACTATTTACCATCCTATGGCAATTTCAGACACTCTCTTAAGTTTCATAGCTATTAACTTATTCATTTGTCACAGATGTCCCATAAACACATCAAATTTTAGTATGTCCCCAATGGACTCATGCCCCCTCACCTCTTCCTACTTCTAGTGTTGAGCAACCCCAGATAAAGATAAATGGTAGCACTGTTCACACAGCTGCTCCTGCCAGACACTACCACCTTCTGAAATCTGTCTTTCCTTAAGTCATCCAGTCATCTGTACCTTTGCATTTTACGGTTGAAGCATCTCTCCCAATGGTGCACTTCTTCCATCCTTACTACCATTATAGCTACTGTTCCCATTTCTTGTGAGGACTACCCTAACACCCTTCTAACTGATCTCATTACACAAAATTTTTCCATTATTTGTGTTTTCCCCAAAGTGGGTCCTACATCTCAGAGAACAGGCAAAAATTACTAAACAGGGTGTGGGAAGAAAATAAAAAACAACACAAAAAAATTTCATTTTACAAATTTTTACTACATAAAAATTAAAGGCAGGAGATTCTACAATATAAAAAGCATTTTCTCATTTTTCTCTGTCAGTGTATTATATTGCAGTTTATATACTGAAGGCTAGATAACATTCATATTATAAAAATAAGATCTCTGGGTTAGATGTGGTAGTGCATGCCTTTAATCCCAGCACTCAGGAGGCAGAGGCATGCTAGTCTCTATGTGAGGTCAAGGGCAACTAGGTCTACAGCGAGACCCCGTCTCAAAAAATCAGAAAGAAAAAAGAGGAAAAGAAATCTCTGAACAGTAGCATTATTACACACTTTCCAATGCAGAAGGGCAATGGCTAGGACAGTTTCCAGCAAACAGAGCTGGTTACTAGCACCTAAAAAGACAAATTTTGACCTAGAAATAAATTTGAAAATTTTAAAAGAAAAAGTCAAGTATTCTTTATCAAGCAATGACAAGAGGCTGAAGTAGACATTCATTAAAAAACTAAAATTCTCAATAAAGCTTTTGTAAAAATTAAAAAAACAAACCTAAATAGATACAATTTTCTCTTTAAAGCACAAAAGATTTTTTTAACAAGAGAGAATTTTACTTTTAGAAAGAGAATTTTACTTTTAGAAAGACACATGCTTTGAACAGAAAAGTCATACAAAGTTACAAGATTATATTAGAAAAAATTACAAAATGTATCACTATTTGCAAGTTTGTTTGGTGTCACTACAAAGGCACATAAGGTATTTCTTTTAGTTGAAATAATTCTAAAACTGGACATAATTCTACATGTTGGGAAATTGTGTACATTTGCTAAAAATGCTGAGCAAGCCTGATGATATGCGTTCCATTCCTTCATGACTTTGCCCCAGTCCATCTGTCTGGCTTCAACATGTCTATTAATACTCTCTGTTGGGCTTTGGTCACTGCCAGGTACTAGGAAATCTCTCACTGCTCTCTGTGAACAGATATTCATTGTGTCTACTCAGTTGGCTAATCCTCATTTTTCACAAGTCAGTGAAATAAGGGGTCCCTGCTTTATACTCCCATTTATAACCTTTATTTCCCTGATTATAATCTTTATTCTAATTACCTACTAAGTCTTATTCACTGTAATATCTTCAGTGTCAAACATATTACTAGGAATATGAAAGTAATCAGCAAATATTACTAAGTGAATCAAATGTGCTCATTTCACATCTACAAATAACACTGAAAACAATAAAAATGAACTTACCAAACAGAATAAAAAGCCCATGTGGTGTGATAAACTGAAAAGGATAATATATAATATAAGTATCTTAGCTAAATAAAATACAATGTAAAAATAAGTTTATTTACAACATAATAGACAGCTGATTCTGTTCAAAGCATTGCTTTATGTTTCTATGTATAATGTTGATAAATTCTAATAAAAATCCTGAAAACAACCTTTAGGATTTCACTACAGCCATAGGTCAAGAAGCTACTACAGCACCCCTGAAAGACCATGTAGAACACTTCTTAACTCACATCAGGATTGAGGTTGGTGACAAGAAGAACAGAATTTCCTGGTATACCACTTGCCCCGGGAATGGCCATCCTTCCAGTTACAGCAGAGGAGGTGAGTGTGAGAGGACCAAGGGCTCCAGGAACAGTTGGGACAGAAAGACCTTTAAAAATACCAAAAGTATTTCATATATTCTAGCTATGTGGAGACTAACTTTTGACAGAACTTAAGTAACATAACAAAATGTGTCAAGATTATCATAAAAGACATCAAAGGCCAACTTTCTTCCCTTGTCTGGAAGCTGAGTTCCTTATTTGTTGACATAATCTGTAATACCATTTCATACTGTGCTTTTGCAGAGTAACAGGACTCATTGGTCTTTAAAAAAGCTGTTAAGTTTCTCAGAAGATTTATTAACTATAACCAATTTCTGAATAGCATCTTTATATCAAGTGGATGCAATTTTCAGATTGACCATAAATAAAATAATATACATATGATTTGGTATATATCAATTGTACAAAATAATGAGTTTCATTATGTCACTTTCATACACACAGATAATGTACTCACCCCCTTCCATCACCCTCTCTTATCCTCTCTCCACCATCTCACTGATTTCCTTCTTCCCAAAAAATATATTTTTGTATGATGTGTTGTCTTATTTTATTTTTTATTTTTTTGGTCTTTTTGAGACAGGGTCTCCTTGTAACCCCAGCTGCCTGGACCTTGCTCTGTAGACCAGGCTGGCCTCGAACTCACAGAGGATTCGCCTGCCTGTGCCTCCCGGAGTGCTGGGTTTAAAGGTGTGCGCCACCACGTCCGGCATATTATTTGTCTTTTTGAGACAGGGTCTCCCTACAGCCCCATCTGGCCTGGAACTTGCAATGTAGACCAGGCTGGCCTCAAATTCACAGGGCTCCTCCCACCTCTGCCTCTCGAGTGGTGGGACTAAAGGTGTGTACCACTATGCCCAGCAAAATCCAGTATTTTTAAAAATCATTCAGCAGAAGCCACAAACATGCATGCTGGGTACTACATTATAGTTTATATGTCTTGGAAAACTATTTTTAACCTTGTAAATTGCTATATACACATTATTATCAAAAACAAATTATCTTATTTTGTAATAATTTTTTAGACTTCTGCCCTAGATATTCTTGAACGACTGAAAGTCCTATAATACTGTATATTGACATTATATTTAAAGCAACACTTTAAGTTCCACTATTTCTTTCTTTGCTTAAAAGGTAAGTATGGAAGCTAGGAAAATGGTGCAGTGAAGAGGTGCTGAAAAGGACCCAGGTTCAAGTCCCAGCATCTACATAGAACTCACAATCATCTGTAACTCCAGCTCCAGGGAAACCAACACCCTCATTTGGCGTCTACAGGTACTGTACACAATTAGTGCACATGTATATTTACAGGCAAACATATGCCTTGCATTATGCCAGGCGAGCACTCTACTACATCCCCAGCCTCAATTCATTGATTTTTTTCCACTTAAAATTCTTTACACCAGGGTCAGGCATGGTGGCACACGCCTTTAATCCCAGCACTTGGGAGGCAGAGGCAGGGGTATCTCTGTGAGTTCAAGGTCAGCCTGGTCTACATAGTGAGTTCCAGGACAGCTGGGGCTACAGGGAGACCCTGTCTCAAAAAGACACCCCCCCCAAAATTCTTTATACTAGCCGGGTGTGGTGGCATACAGCTTTAGTCCCAGCACCCAGAAGGCAGAGGCAGGCAGATTTGTGAGATGAGAGGCCAACTGGGGCTACAGAGAGACCCTGTCTCAAAACAAAACCAAATACTCTTATCAAATTAGGATCCTTCTTTACTGAATTTTAATCCTTCTTAATATCTATTATTGTGTTTTATAATATTCAGCATCTAAAAGAAGTACCTAAAACAAAGGAAGACATTTATCAATTCCAAATGCACAAGAATTAAACTTTCAGAGATTCAAACAGGTAAAACCTATGTTTCTACTTGTTTATTTCGCTAAAAAAGATTATCTAGAGCAGTCACTTAAAATACATTTAAAACCACAAAACAACTAACTCTTAAACCTCAATCTTAAAATCCCTATCTCCTTTTGAGTTCCCCAATGGAGAGACACTAGGTGAAACTCCCAGAACTAGAAGATAAGGATAGAAAGATTATTACCAGATAGGAAACTATGCTACCACGTAAAACACAGTTATATTCATGAATTAGAAATTAAATGCTTCCCTTAAAGTAAATGATATGAATACCCTTCTATGGTGATCTTCCGAACTCATTAATGATAAAATGTGTTCCAAAGATGCTGAATAGTAAATATTACTTACTATATTGCCCTACAAAGGCATGGAAGACAAAGATGAATAAAGCAAGTCTGTTCAATATGTAATAAACTTAAATAAAGACAGCAATTCATTCCAAACATGCAATGGAATTATTGGAGTTCACTAAGGTAGCTGTGTAAAGATAAGGATGTAATGCACTCAAGTTACCTCTACAGTTGTTATACCTAATGCTTTCATTTAAAATGACTCAAATTTCAGTAAACTCCTTAAAAAACAAGAAAACAAAACACACTCTATTTAAAAAAATCATTTCAAATTCAACCTGAAAAGATTCACCTGTAGCTTGAGGAAATCCAATGGCTGGGGCAAATCCAGCAGCCCCGGCATATGGTGAGGAAATTATACCTGGTGCACCTGGTAAGAAAGAGAAGCTACAATAAATACACTACCTTCTATAAATATGCTCATCAAAGCAGTATAAAATGGCTATATAAGAATAAATCATAAGTTAAACAGAATTGTTGTGGAATAGTTTTCAAGTGGTGGTCCCTAAAGTACAAAAGGCCCTGATAACTCAGAGGCTGAGCTCTTTCAACTGGGTTCAAGGATAAAGAGCAGAGCTCAGCTATTAATAAGGTCTGGAATAAGCTGAGATTCTGGCTCTATTTAGAGCAGTTTTTCTATGTGAAAAACCATCAAATATGTGTGAAACTGTACTGTATCTAAGGGGTACTGTGCTGAAAAAAAGAAAGAAGTTAGACACTGTGGTATACATCATAATTCCAGCACTGTAGCTGGAGGATCATGAATTTAAGGTCAGTCTGGATTGCACAGTGTGATCCTGTTTAAACAAACATGATATAAGATCTTTGTCTTCACAAAATACAAGTTATGAATTACTGAGGGTCCTCTAGTAGTACAAATAAAAGTGGACTAAGGAGTAGTAAATACAGGATTCACTATGATAGTTTGAAAAGTTTTCTTTGGAAAATAAGGGAAAACTTGAGTTAGACATTATACAATTTTGAAGCACAGTGTTGTATATTTTAGACAGTAGACAAATGCTGTTCTTCCCTTTAAGAAGCCTGAGAGAAGTCAGCTCTAGTGGAAAAGTAATAAATTTGGTTTGGAACATATCAAGTTTGAGGTAACTGAAAGACATTCAACTGGAAATACCCATATATGGAAACAGCAAGGCAAACTCAAAATAATTATAAAAAAGCATACCGACTTGTAATTATCTATGTTGAAGTAGACACAGATGCCCTACAGATGAGAGCTCCACTAAAAAGGGAACAAAACAAAAAATGATAAGAGCTAAAATTAAGGGGAAAATATCCTACAGGGGAGGGAAAAAAGGGACAATAACTTTGGAAATAGTAGGAGGAAAAAGCGACCCTTAGAATTCTAAGGATTAGGATTTCAGAAGAGGAGGTCTTTCAACTGAGGTTGCAGAAGAAATGAAAAAGGAAATTACAGTTTTTGAGAAACAGTGAGTAAGAAATCAAAGTGCAAAAATAAAAAAGGAAGGTTGAGGTTTTTGGTGATAGGGAAATGAGCATATTTAGAGGATAAAGTACAGTGCACTTATCTATTAGTATAAGCCTAACAAAGCCTATCCACCTACCTACTTTTTGTCCTCAAAAGACTTAAGGCTCCTCTGTATCTAACAGAGGAGAAAAGTCCCTGAAAAATCCTAACCAAATGGAAGCTCTCATGGAAATCTGCAGTCCAAATTCACATTTCTTCAGAATCCAAGGAAATATTAATCAAGCTGTGGATTTAGGTTGAAATGATCCTAGAAGATTTTAATGTTGTAGGCTTTCACTTCCCCTTGAAAACCTCAAACAACTCTCATAATGAATTATCCAGATAAAAATGAGTAACCCATCAGAAGGTTTTTTTTTTTTTTTTTAAAAAGACAGTACCATTTAAACAAGAAGACAACTATAAAGATTTTAGGGACACTGGAATTAATAGAAAGCTTAAATGTATGTTTAAAGATGTGAGCAAGCCAAAGAACTCTAAAACCAAATCAACAACAATAAAAACTCTTCTAGGGTCAGGAAAACTTTCTTTAAAAGAACCAAATAAGAAAACTAAATATAAAACAAACAACTGTTAAAAATCCAAAACCAATGGGTCAGGCATGGTGGCAGACACCTTTAGTTCCAGCACTCAGGAAGCAGAGGCAGGAAGATCTCTGTGAGTTCTAGGCTAGCCTGGTTTACACAGCGAGTTGTCCAGGCCAGCTCTGCAGCTCTGGGGCTCTAGGGAGACCCTGTCTCCAAAAAAAAGAAGAGGAAAAGAAAAAAGTTGTTCTGCTGATAGCTAACTTTCTCAGAAAAACAATGAGAACTGAATACCATAGAATGTACACTGAAAATATTTGTCAACATAGAAATTTAAGCTTATCAAAAATATCTTTTTAAATTGATAAAATAAAGATTTCTGACAAAAATTTCCAATATGTTACCATCAGCCTTCCTCAAGTGACATACTAAAGTGTGCCCTTCAGCTAGAATGTGTACATTTCCAGGACTGTACAAGTTGCAAGAATGAAAGGCTAAATAAAATTATAAATGGTTTATTCTAAATGAATATTGATAACATAAAACAATAACAAATACATTAAAATTAAACTGTTTAAAGTATCAATGATGTAAGTTAGAGGGAGGTAAAGGGAATTAAAATGACTCAAATGAAGCTCTCATAGAAACCATTAAACTTAAAAAGTAACAGTGGGAAAATAAAAAGAAACCAAACATTCAACATATTTGATGCATGACAGATATGAGAAACATTAGTAAACCAAATAGATACCCTTTCTCGTCTGTCCTGGTGAATCTATTTTCTAAAAAATATTTTATTATTTTATTTTTAATTTGTGTGAGTGTATTGTCTGCATGTGTGTAAGTGCACCCATGTCATGTATTGCCCATGGACCTCAGAAGAAAAGTGTCAGATCCCCTGGAACTGAACGACAGTTGTTAGCCACCATGTGGGTGCTGGTAATCAAACCCGGGAACTCTGCAAGAGTAGTCAGTGCTCTTAATCATTGAGCCATCTCTCCAGCCCCCTGGTGAAGCTTAATAATTATAAAACAGTTAACATACAAAATAAGTGAATTTTATGTGAGAAGAATAGTGCATCAGAAATACTGAGAGAAGGTTACATGAGAAAAATCTAGGGGAAAACCACTCCAGGCACAACAAAGAACCAATGGCATGATTTGTAAAGAGTATACACAGCATGCTTGAGGAAAAGAAGGAATGTCAGTGTTCTGGGGACAAAGGAAGGAGTACCAGAAGAGATGTCAAAAAGATGAAATGTGACATAGATGGTACAGGAATTTATAGTACAATATAAGGATGGGGACACCAACTCTGAAAAAAATGAGAACCTTTGCGAGTTGGTTAGCATTAAGTGAAATAATTTGATTCATATGCAATAAACTATACATACATAAAAGGTATGAGGCAGCTGGGGAGGAAGCTCAGTGTGCACCATCTGCCTGTGTAAGGCCCTAGGTTCAATCCTCAGCACTATGCCTCAGAAGTACTATGTGATGAGTTTTTATATTTAAAGTTAATGAAACAATCATCAGGAAAATAAGAAGTATTTCTATCACTCCTACAAATCATGTACCCCCTTGTAATTCATCTCTCTCCACACTAGTCTCCAAGAACAGAGACTTTTCAGTCACTATAGAGTAGGTTGCATTTTATGTGCTTGTGTGAATATAAGCTTTTCTTTCTGTGGGGTACATAAATATTCAGATCAATAGTTAGGTCACATTACAGGTACACATTTAACTTTGGGAATGTGTATGTGTGTACATGTGCACATTAAGCCAGAGGTAAACTACAGGTATTCCTCAGAAAACATCCACCTTGTTTTCTGAGACAGTTTTTCACTGGGACCTGGAGCTCACTGATAGGGCTAGGCTAAGCTGCCTGGTCAGTGAACTCCAAGGATCTGCCTGCCTCTGCCTCCCCCGCTCTAGAATTCCAAATACACTACCACACTCAGCCTTTTTACTGGTGATTAAACTCAGGTTCTCCTGCTTCTCATTTGCCAGTCATGTGGCGAATACTTTACCCACTAGGCTATCTCCCCAGCCCCCTCATTTGATGTTTTAAAGAACTACCAAACTCTTTGCAAAGTGGTTTTATCATCTGACACTGTCACAAATAGAATATAGAAATCAAAGATGAGCCATATTCTTGGTAGAATAAGTAACTTAAATTATAGCTATTCCAATGGACATGTAATCATATCTTACATTTCTGAGATTAGTGAAACTGAGCATTTTTTCATGTGCATACTGTCATTCATATATTGCTTTTTTAACATTTTTTAAAATTGAGTCCTTGTTTCCTTGTAATTAAGTTATGAGCTTATTATCCTTGGTATAAATATTTGTCTGGAAAATGTGTGCAAAATATTTGTCTTCAAGTCTGTGGCTTGATTTTTTTTTTTTTTTTTTTTTTTTTTTTTTTTTTTAATGAGACAGGGTCTCCCTGTAACTCCAGCTGTCCTGGAACTCACTATGTAGACCAGGCTGGCCTTGAACTTACAGAGATCTGCCTGCCTCTGTCTCCCGAGTGCTGGGATTAAAGGTGTGTACTACCATGCCTGGCTTGTATTTTCCTTTTTTAAAAAATATTATTACTCAAGTTGGTTTGTTTATGAAGCTTGAATTAAGCTCTAAGGTGGTGGTTGCACTCAAAACAGAACCCAATAAAAACATAAAGAGAGTTCAAAAAAATTTTTTATTTTTATTTTATGTGTTATGAGTGTACTGCCTACATATTGATAAGTGCCCGGTGTCATGCAATGCCAGTGGAGGTCAGAAGAGGCTGTTGGATCCCCTAGAACTGGAGTTTTGGACAGTTGTTAGCTACCATGTGGGTGCTGGGATTCAAGGCCGGATCTTCTGCAAGAACAACCAGTGTTCTTAACTGCTGAGCCATCTCTCCAGCTCCAATTCTTGGTATTTTTCAAACAGTGGAATTCTTTTTCTTTTTCAATGCCAAGGGTAGAAACACAGGCCTCACATGAGATAGACAAGCACTCTACAGCTGAGCTACTTTTCCCAGCCTCCAATTTAAATTTTGGTTGGGTAAATAAGACAAATCATTTCCTCTTGTGACTCATGTTTTTTGTGTTTGGGTAACTTTTATATACCTCCAGGTTGGAAAGATTTTCTCCTGTGTCCTCTGGAAATCTGTACAGTCTTAAGTTTTATATATGTGGCTAAAGTCCATTTCAAATTATTTGCCAGTGTGGTGTGATGTAAGGATCAATAGGAGGATTCACTTGGAGAAAGAAAGCATTTGTTGAAGATTTTCCTGTATTTCCAGTCTGTTATAATTCACTACTTTATACAACCAGGCAGACATAGCAGCACATGCCTGTAATTCTAAGACTTGGGAGGCAGAGGGAGAAGATTTAAGTTCAAGGTCAGTCTAGGTTACATAGTAAAGGAGCTAGTCAGGGTTACACAGAGGAGAACCTGTCTCAAAACCACCATCAACATAACCACTACCAAACAAATTAAAAATAAAACAAAACGGGGCTGGAGAGATGGCTCAGCAGGTAAGAGCACTGACTGCTCTTGCAGAGGACCTGGGTTCAATTCCCAGCACCCACATGGCGGCTATGAATCGTCCTTAACTCCAGTTCCAGGGGAATCTGAAACCCTCTTCTGACCTCTGCGGCATTGCATGACATGGGTACACTCACATACATGCAGGCAATTCACTCAGTCACATAAAATAAAAATACTACAGTATTTAAAAAATAAAAACTAAACTAAATTAGAAAACCATCCTCCCCCCAAATTTGTGGACCTATAAGATGGCTCAGTATGGGACTGGAGAAATGGCTCAATGGTTAAGAGCATTGATTGCTCTTGCATGGAACCCAGCTTTGAGTCCCAGCACCCACATGGTGGCTGACAACAGTTTGTAACTCCAGTTCCAGGGCATCTAATGACCTCGTCTGACCTCCACAGGCACTGCAGGACATGGGTGCACTTACATACATGTAGACAATACATTCATAGACATAAAATTAAAAAATTAAAAAAATTTTTTTTGGCTGGGCAAGATGGTGCACGCCTTTAATCCCAGCACTCGGGAGGCAGAGGCAGGAGGATCTCTGTGAGTTCCAGCCTGGTCTACATAGTGAGTTGAGTTCCAGGTCAGCTGGGGCTACAGGGAGACCCTGTCTCAAAAAGACCAAATAACACACACACACACATATATATATATATTTTATAATAGTTTATTATTTTTATTTTATGTGTATGTGTGTATTATCTGCAAGTGCACCTGTGTTATGCAATGCCCATGGAGATCAGATGAGGGTATCAGAGCCTCTGGAACTGGAGTTACAGACAGTTGGGTGCTGGAATAGAAAACGGGTCCTCTGCAAGAACAGTCAGTGCTCTTATGTGCTGAGCTCTTTCTCCAGCCCCATTTTATATATATATATTTATTTTAATTTATGTGTATGAGTGTACTGCCTGCATGTATGTGAGTGCACCCATGTTGTGCAATGCTGCAAAGGTCAGAAGAGGGCTTCGATTCCCCTGGAACTGGAGTTAAAAATGGTTCGTAGCTGCCATGTGGGTGCTGGGAATCGAACCCAGGTCCTCTGCAAGAGCAGTCAGTGCTCTTACCCACTGAGACATCTCTCCAGCCCCAATATATATTTTTTAAAAACGATGTTTCGGTGGTAACAGGCACATGCCCCTAAAATTGAAAATCTCAGTTTGATCCTCAAGACCCACATGGCAGGAGAAAACTGACTTCCACAAGCACAGTGTCATGTGATTGCACAAACACAAAATAAATAAAATTTAAAAACAACTATTTAAATCACATAGCTGTGGTGGTTTGAATGATACTGTCCCCCATGGGCTCCAGGTATTCGGACATTCTGTCCCCAGCTATTGGAGCTGTTTTGGGAGATCTCAGGTGTGGCCACACTGGAAGGTGTGGAAGGATGTCACTGGGGGTGGGCACAGACCGGTCTTAAGCCTTGGCAGATCACCAGTCACTCTGCCTCTTGTGCCTGCTTAGAGATGTGAGAGCTTAGCTTCTGCTTCTACTCCAGCCACCTCTGCCACCATGCCTCCCTGCCATGATGGACTCTTGCCCCCTTGGAACTGTAAGCTAAATAAACTGTTCCTTTTGTAAGTTCCTTGGTCATGTGTTTCTAACATAGCAACAGAAGAGTAACTAATACAATAGCTAACTTCATTTATTCTGCAGTATCAAAGATTGAAATCTTGGGCTTAGCAAATGCTAAGCAAGCATGCCACCAGAAGAACATTATCCTTAGTCCATCTTTTTTCTTCTCTTTTCTTTAAGACAGGGTCTCCCTATACCTCCAGCTGGCCTGGAATTTGCTAGGTAGACTAGGCTGGCCTCAATCTCACAGAGATCTGCCTGCCTCTACCTCCTGAGTGCTGGGACTAAAAGTGTACAACACTATGCTCAGCCTCTTTTTAATTGTTTTAGCTGTTTTAATTTTTGTTGTTGTTTTTGAGACAGGGTTATCCTGTAGCCCCAGCTGGCCTGAAACTAGCTATGTAGCTGGCCTTGAACTCACAGAGATCTACCTGCCTCTGCCTCCCAAGTGATGGGATTAAAGGCCTATGCCACCCCCCACCACAGCTGTTTTATTTAATTTTATTTTGGAGACAGGGTCTATATCAGTAAACCTGATCTTGAATTCACTAGGTAGCCCAGGATGACCTCTAACTCATGATCCTCTAGCCTCAGCCTCTGGAGTACTTAGAATGCAGGCATATGCCACCTTATCCACTATTCTGTGTGTGTGTGTGTGTGTGTGTGTGCACACGCGCGCGTTTTTTATTTTATGTGTATGTGTGTATTGCCTACATGTAGGTAAGTGTACCTGTGTAGTGCAATGCCCACAGAGGTCAGAAGAGGCTATCGGATCCCCTGGAACTGGAGTTACGGACACAGTTGTTAGCTGCCATGTGGGTGCTGGGATTTGAACCCGGGTCTTCTGCAAGAACAACCAGTGTTCTTAACTGCTGAGCCATCTCTCCAGCCCCTTATTTATTTTATTTTCTGTGTATGCGTGTATTGCCTACATGTAGGTAAGTGCACCTGTGTCGTGTGATGCCCGTGGAGGACAGAAGAGGCTGTGGGATCCCCTGGAACTGGAGTTACAGACAGTTGTTAGCTGCCATGTGGGTTCTGGGATTTGAACCCAGGTCTTCTGCAAGAACAACCAGTGTTCTTAACTGCTGAGCCATCTCTTTGTTATTGAAATGATAACAACAAAGACTTTTCTGCCAAATCAGCATATAAACATAAAAAATTTACAATAAATAGTTACAAACTATTTTCTAGAAAATTCTGGATAACAAGTTAGTTGTTATAATCCTGTAATTTTCTCATCTATAAAAAGAGGAGTATGTGGCCAGGTGTGGTGGTGCATGCCTTTAATCCCAGTACTCAGGAGGTAGAGGCAGGCAGATCTCTGTGAGTTGGAGGCCAGCTTGGTCTCCCCATAGTGAATCCAGGCCAGCTGCAGCTACAGGGAGACCCTGTCTCAAAAAGACCAAAAAAAAAAAAAAAAAAGAGTATGGGTTAAATATTACTAAAGGGGTCAATAATACCTTATGGTATTTTATTTAGCAAAGGAAAATAAATCAAGGGTAAAAACCGGTATTTTACCTAAATAATAAACCACATTTTTTTAAGAGGTGTAACGCTAAAAAGTAGTACATATCAATCTAATGATATATCCAAAATCAGCCACCCATTGTTTTGGCCTTTATATAAACATTTAAAAGAAAAAAAAGTTTCCCAAGAGCACTTGTGGCAAAATTCTGTTGATTGTAAGCCTGCATACTAAAAATCAACGTTACCACTGAAATAATTAATTGAAAGCAAGTAAGAAGCTTTTGAGTAATATTAATGTGTTAATGTTAGAATATAATTTGGAACAACATAATTTTAGGTTTATTTGTGATTCTCAACTAATAGGAATACCTTATATATTAAGATTTAATTAATTGGCACATATGTTTCACAATTCTTCCCTTCCTTTTGAAATTTGGAGAGAACTCAAGAAGAAATAGGCCAACACAGATTAATAAATGAAACTTGTAACTTCAGAAAATCTCCTCTGTGACTGAAAAAGAACTACTCACCGAAAGCAGCAGCCATCGGGGTTTCAAGAGACGGCTGGCTGTCACCAGTAGGAAGGTCTAAGCGAGTGAAGTCTCTGCTTTTGTCATTATTGTATTTCACATTAAGGCTGGTGAGCTTGGAGAAGTCAATACGCAGAGTGCAGCATGCATTATAGATATTCTGGCCATCCAGAGCCTGAAGCATATGAGAAAGGACTGATGTTTTGGCAAGACCACACTGAAAACTGAGGTCGCCTCCACCTTGACAGAGAGTGGCAATCCAGTATTAAGCAAAGAGCAAAGGAGAAAGATCTAGGTTTACTACCTTCATTATAACTGGCCAGATCAAATGAGAGAAGAGACAGATAAGCTTGGAAAACTATTCTACAATACTATAGAAACACTATTACTATGGTTATTTTGCTTACAGCAAATATGTTTAAAGATGTAAATTTCATATTTCAACTTCATTTTAGTATTATTTATATAGGTTAAGATGAAACATCACTGCAATATTTGTCAGTCATAACAAAAAAAATTTTTCTTGGTCTTTTTGAGACCGGGTCTCCCTGAAGCCCCAGTGAAGTCCTGGAACTCACTATGTAGACCAGGCTAGCCTTGAAAATCACAGAGATCCGCCTGCCTCTGTCTCCCAAGTGCTAGGATTAAAGGCATGCGCCACCACGCCCGGATCATAAAAATATTTTCTATTGCATATTTTTTCTTTTGTACTTGTTACTTTGAATAATGAAGGAAATTTGGAGTCAGCTGTGGCCAAAGATAAGTAATTCTGTTTTTAAGAATTGGGGCTGGAGAGATGGCTCAGTGGTTAAGAACACTGACTATTCTCTCAGAAGACCCAGGTTCGAATCCCAGCACCCACACTCATTTCCAGGGTATCCGACAGCCTCTTCGGTCCTCCGCAGGCATGGCATGACATGGGTGCACTTACCTACATACAGGCATAACACTCATATACATAAAATAAATAAAAATTTTAAAAAAAGAATAAAATGGGCTATTTGTGGCTAGTGGTTGCTTCCATAAAGACTTCAACTTATTAAAATACATACAGGAAATCAAAGCATGATACACAAAAGTAATATAAAACAAATATGCAGCTAGATGGTATAGGAAATATAAAGGCTACATTCCTGAGTGCCACAAAATGCATGAAACAAAGTATGTTAAACTTTAGGCTCTATCTCTAAGCAGAAACTAAAAAATGATTCAGAAACCAATACAAGATATAATTATAACAGCTCTCCAAAGAAACTGTCTAAAACAACCAACATTTTTTATTTTTATTTTTTTTGGTCCTTTTGAGAAAGGGTCTCCCTGTAGCCCCAGCTGACTTGGTACTTGCTATGTAGACCAGGCTGGCCTTGACCACACAGAGATCCACCTGCCTCTGCCTCCTGAGTGCTGGGACTAAAGGCGTGTGTGGCCTCCCACCCCCATCCCTGCAATCTCCCCCACTCCCCCTGCTCTGAATGGAACTTTAGAAAAAATTTTTTTTAATTTATTATTTTTATTTTATGTGTATGTGTGTACTGCCTGTGTGTAGGTAAGTGCACCCCCGTCATGAAATGCCCATGGAGGACAGGAGCTGTTGGATCCCCTGGAACTGGAGTTAGGACCGTTGTTAGCTGCCATGTGGGTGCTGGGATTCAAGCCCAGATCTTCTGCAAGAACCACCAGTGTTCTTAACCGCTGAGACATCTCTCCAGCCCCCTGAATACATTTTTAGCTCATCAAAACAAATCAAAGACTCATGCACTTAAAAAAAAAAAAAAAAAAAAAAGGCAACATAAATTGATAGCAGCTTACTTCTTAAGGTTTAATGTCTTTACCAATTTAGAATTCAACAGGAATGAGAGCTGAATGTGGTTACAAAAATAAATCAATCTCAAGTTGACTGAATACAAGTAAAGGAAGGAACAACATCAAAATTCTGCTTTATCAGTCAGGTTTCATCAGGAGTACCATGTTTAAGTGTAGACTTTAAACATGACAAATAGGAATAAGTCTCAGAGATCTGAGAAGTTGATAGCACTGGTTATTTCCTATGAAGAAAGTAATAATTTCTAGCTTAGAAAAAAGGAACACATGGAACTATGCTATTAACAATGATCAAAATGCAACCCCTCCCCTGAAAAACCACAAAAACACCATCAGCAAAAAAAAACCCTAAAAGATAAACTGGAACAAATAAGATGTGATGGCCTCCTTCAACTATCTCTAAAGTGAATTACTAACAGTCATTGAAAAATAAAAAAACATAATTACCATTTTGGCATAATGTGCATTCAATGGGTCAGCATACTGAAGCAAGGCCTGAAATTGATTATTCTTTGTAAAGGTGATAATCTTCAAGACCGTGCCAAATTTAGAAAATATCTGGAAAAAAAAGTTCACATTAAATCTAAGGAAAAATCTTAAATCAATGTACCTTTATAAATACATCTTCATTCATGAATCCCATTTTGTTTTTCTGATTCTTTGAGGCAGGGCCCCATGTAACTTCAAACTCACTATGTAGCCAAGGCTAGCCCTAAACTCCTGATCCTTCTGCCTCTACCTCCCTAGTACTAGGATTAGAGGGATCCATTATCTGGGTCACTATGGTTTTAGTTACTGAAACAATTTCTCACTGAGTAGCTCAGGCTGGCCTCAAATTCATACTCCTCCTGCCTCAGCTTCCCAAGTGCTAAAATTCTAAGCATGTGCTACCACACAAGGCTATGAGCCTTATTAATATATTAAATGAAAATTCTTTTTCTCCATTAAAACTTTTGGTACAAAAATGTCTTAAGACAAGCCTTATGATAAACCGTGGATGTATTATAGTGCCTGGTACACAACAGGCACTCAAACATTTAACAAATCAATTTTATAGCACGTACAAATGGGACTGCACAAATATAGAAGGAGGTCACGGTAATTAACTGACAGACTGAAATAATGGTGAATGAATGGAAACGAGAAAGTCAAATGGATCAACTACTTCACCCTATGAGTCAGCAGCTACTTATGAAGGTTTCTATGAATAGAAACAAGATATTCAAATGAGAGCTGTTCAATTAATTAATTAAGTATAGAATACTGTTCTAAGCACTGGTAAGTTAAAGGTGAACAACACAGACAAAAATCTGTCTTTATTGGGACAATAAATAACCAAAGGATGCAATGATGTTTGGTCATATAAAAGTATTATGAAAAACAATAAAAGAGAAAGGGTGAGTACAAATGCAAGAGCAGGGAAGTGGCCAAGGGAGGACTTGCTGAAGAGGAAAAAGAGTATGGAGAAATCTTCCTGACAGATCTAGTTACTAAGCTTATCAAAACTAGTTCACCTAAGTACTACAAAGACACGTGACTAGGGTTACCAGTAACTAATTCTAACAGACTAGGTAGCATAAAACAGAATTTTATTTTATATTTGGATCTTAATGAGTCAGAAATTTGTCTCTCTGCTCCTGAAAATAAAAAGGGTAAGCACTGCTCAGGCTGGTAAGACTTTACTATTACTAAGCGTTAATCTTTTTTTTTTGGGGGGGGGGGTCTTTTTAATACAGGGTCTCCCTGTAGCCCTAGCTGTCCTGGAACTCACTATGTAGACCAGGCTGGCCTTGAACTCACCAGGCCTGCCTCTGCCTCCCAAGTGCTGGGATTAAAGGCATGCGCCACCACACCTGGCCTAACCGTTAATCTTAATAGGCAATTGGTCTAGCTTTTTTCTCAAAAAATGTTTATTATTTTTATTTTACATGTATGAATCTATTGCTTGCATGTATATAAGTATGCCCATGTCATACAATGCCCATGGAGGTCAGAAGAAAGAGATCAGATTCCCCTGGAACTGGAGTTAGCGATAGCTGTTAGTCATCATGTGGGTGCTGGGAATCAAATCTGGGTCCTCTGTAAGAGCAGCCAGTGCTCTTAACCTCTGAGCTATCTCAACAGCCCCGGGGTCTAGCTTTTAAATGACTAAATAAATAAATAAATAAATTCTCAAAAGTAATAATCCCAAAGCCCAGGCTGAAAAAGAGAAAAAGTAAAAGAAAGGAGGCTGGTAGAATGGCTCAGTGGGTAAAGGTGCATGCAGTCAAGCTTGATGATCTGAGTTTGATCCCTGGAACCCAGACGGTGAAAGGAGAGAAATGACTTCTGCGAGTTGTCCTCTGACCTCCACACATAGATGACATGGACATGCACACACATACACAAAAATAAACTTAAGTTTTTTCATTTTTTATATTTTATGCATATGTGTGTATTGCCTGCATGTATATAAGTGTATCTGTGTCATGCAATGCCCAAGGAGTTCAGAATAGGGCGTCAGAGCCCCTAGAACTGGAGTTAAGGATGGTTGTTAGTTGCCCTGTGGGTGCTGGGAACCAAACCCAAGTCCTCTGCAAGAATAGCCAGTGCTCTTAACCAGTGAGCCATCTCTCCAGTCCCTATACTTAAAAAAAAAAATTTTATTTATTATTTTTATGTGTATGTGTGTATTGCCTGCATGTAGGTAAGTGCACCCATGTCACGCAATGCCCGCAGAGAACAGAAGAGGCTGTCAGATCCCCTGGAACTGGAGTTATGGACAGTTGTTAGCTGCCATGTGGGTGCTGGGATTAGAAACTGGGTCTTCTGCAAGAACAGCCCATGTTCTTAACCACTGAGCCATCTCTCTAGCCTCCAGACTTCTTTTTTTAAAGCTAAAAAAGGGATAGGGGCTAATAATGGTCACTTCTCTCCTTCACATGGCTGCCTAGTATTCTAAGTTATAAATCAGATTGAATTTCCTTCTTAAAATCCTTCACCCCAGGCAACTCGGGAGGCAGAGGCAGGTGGGTCTCTGTGAGTTCAAGGCCAGCCTGGTCTATACAGTGAGTTCCAGGACAGCTGGGGCTACAGGGAGACCCTGTCTCAAAAAGACCAAAAAAAAAAAAAAATCCTTCACTACATTTCTATCATCTACATAATAGAATCCAGGCTTGTAGACAGCATAATCTTGCCAGGGTTTACCTATACAAGCTCATCTCCTTCTAGTCCCAGCTGTCCTGGAACTCACAATGTAGACCAGGCTGGCCTCGAACTCACAAAGATCTGCCTGCCTCTGCCACCCAAGTGCTGGGATTAAAGGCGTGCATCACCACGCCTGGCCTGACTTTATTTTAAAAACACTATTTACATCAAAATTATAGAACTGTCTATTATGTTTTTCAAAATATATCAAGTGATTGAGACTTCTATACTCATCCTTGTGATTTCAATATTCCTAGAAATTTTACTCAAGCTAAGGTTAGATAAAAGCTCCTTGAAGAATATATCGTCTTAATCCTTTCTGTATCATTAAGTACAATTCCTGACATATAAGAGTTTAAAATGCTTGTTATTAAATAACAGAGTACCTGCTTAGCATGTGCTAGATAGTGGGCTTAATATGTGATGGGGGAAGGTTACTGGCACCCCTTTAGAATTTTTAAACCCAAAATACTGAAATGTAACAGGGGGTCAACTGAAAAAAATTAATTGTACTCTACTGTGACATGGAACAACTGTTACCTAGGATTTATGTAGGATACTATTCTTTCTTCATTTTTCATGCTTAGCTATTTAAAAATTATGCTGTATTTCCAATACTCAGGGGGAAGAGGTAGGTGAATTTCTGTGATTTTAAAAACCAGTTTGGGAAAAAGAAAATGACCAGTTTGGTCCATACAGAAAGTTACAGACCAGCCAGGACTATAAAACAAGATCCTGTTTCAAAAAACAAAACAACAACAAAACAAAGTCCAAAATAATTTCCTTCTATCTCTGCCTTCCCAGAACTAGGATTATAGTTTTGTGCCACCACACCAGGTTAAAATGGGAATTTCTTACTATTCCCCCAACCAGTGTTGGGTATTACTACAATTACTGGTACTAGGGATCGAACCTAAGACCTCATGCATAGAAAGTTCTTCAGGCTACATGTTCTACCACTCAGTTATACCCCAAGCCCTGCCACTCCACTCTTATCCCCCCCGCCCCCCTTTGGTCTTTTTGAGACAGGGTCTTCCTATAGCCTCAGTTGGCCTGGAACTCACTCGCTATATAGACCAGGCTGGCCTCCATCTCACAGATCCATTTGCCTCTGACTACTGAGTGCTGGGATTAAAGGATGTACCACCACTACACCTGGCCTTCTTTTGAAATCAAGAATTCAAATTAGAAAAAGGAGGCCATCAAAAAATATCTTTAATTGATACGATTTCTTCTATGAAACAGGATGGTAAATATTTATTATTTAAAAAAGTATATCAAGCTGGGCGTGGTGGCGCACACCTTTAATCCCAGCACTCGGGAGGCAGAGGCAGGCGGATCTCTGTGAGTTTGAGGCCAGCCTGGTCTACACAGTGAGTTCCAGGACAGCTGGGGCTACAGGGAGACCCTGTCTCTAAAAGACAAAAAAAAAAGTTTTATCAACCAAATAATAATCTAAAGAACATAGGCATTGAATATCAAAAGCTAAAGAGGCCACATTTGATCCTGTGGTCAGAAGAGTATTACTCCTTACCTGATGAAGAACTTCCAGGGTGACAGGGTAAAAGAGGTTTTCAATAATTATTCGGAGCACAGGGCTTTGCCCAGGTAGCACTGTGCCTTCATTAGAAGGAGCTCCAGGAAGGGCCAGGTTTCCTGACTGGGCAGCACTGACAGCCTGAAGTGCAGCTTGGGCTCTCTAGAGAACAATGCAAAAACCAATGCTTTTAATAACACAGAAATACTGTATGAATCCTAAAACAAAGATGACAAAAAACACATGAATAGTTAAATTAAAAAGATAAACACTCTCATCTGATCTGGATGCATAAATCTTAACCTTATAGTCAGGCAAGTTACCTTTTAGTCACAGTAATACAATAGCTAAGAAAGTTGCTTTAAGTTTACACGAAAAGTTAAAAAAAAAAAAACCCAAAACCAAAACAATAGCTAAGAAAGTTGCTTTAAGTTTACACGAAAAGTTAAAAAAAAACCCAAAAACCAAAAAATAACATGGGGCTAGGGAGATGACTCAGTCACTAAAGTATTTATTATACACCCCATGTAAAAAAGTTAAAAGCAGTACTATGTACTTATAGTCCCAGGATTTGGGAGGCAGAGACAGGCTAACCTACTCTAATCTTGGTGTGCTCAAAAGAAGATGGGCAGTGACTAAAGAACAACATTCTAGGCTTTCCTCTGGCCTCCGCATTTACCCACCGTAAGTTAAGTGTGGTGTGTATACATACATATGTGGAGGGGGGAGAGGGAATCTGGCCATGACTTTTACTTTCTAATTTTTTCCTTTTGGTCTTTTTGAGACAGGATCTCCGTGTAGCCCTGGCTGACCTGGACCTTGCTATGTATACCAGGCTGGCCCTGAACTCACAGAGATCAGCCTGCCTCTACTTCCCAAGTGCTGGGACTAAAGATGTGCATCACCATGCCCAGTTACTTTCTTTTCTTTTTGTTTTTTTTTGAGACAGGATCTCCCTATAGGCCTAGCTTTCCTGGAATTCACTATGTACACCAGGCTGGCCTTGAACTCACAGAGATCTGCCAGCCTCTACCTCCCAAGCACTGGGATTAAAGGTATACTCGGCTTTACTAATTTTTTAAAAAATAGTGAGGATTTAGGTGTGGTAGGGGCATGCCTATAATCCCAGCACTTAGGAGGCTCTCAAGATTGAAGCTAGCTTGAGACATATAAGACTGTTCCTTAAAAAACAAACAGCCAGGCATGGTGATACACACCTTTAATTCCAACATTTGGGAGGCAGAGCTAGGTGGATCTCTGTGAGTTCAAGGCCAGACTGGTTTACATAGTGAGTTCCAGCTGGGGCTATAGGATCTCCCTGTCTTAAAAGACCCCGCCCCCAATAAAGAATTACCATTTATAATGTCTTAAAATGGCTGCCCACAAAGTAGATTTTTCTTTTCCTGTTTAGGGCAAGTTGGGCTCTCAATATCTGCAGGCACATCTAAACATAGACCAAAAACATTTGGGGGGAAAAAACAGACTTTCTTCTATACTGAACATACAGATTTTTTTTCCTTGTCATTATACCTTGAACAATAAAATATAATAATTCTTTTTGAGGAGGGGTCAGGGGAGACTGAATCTCGCTATTATGTAGCTTAGGCTGGCCTGGAACTTATCATCTGTGTGCTGGGATTACAAGGGTATACCACTACAACTGGCAGTATAACTACTATTTATAGAACATTTATGTTGCTTTAGGTATTAATATATATTAATATATATATTTTTTGGTCTTTTTGAGACAGGGTCTCCCTGTAGCCCCAGCTGTCCTGGAACTCACTATGTAGACCAGGCTGGCCTTGAACTCACAGAGATCCACCTGCCTCTGCCTCCTGAGTGCTGGGATTAAAGGCATGTACCACCAAGCCTGGCATAATCTAGAGATTTAAGCATGTAAGATCATGTGTGTAAGTGATATGCACATATTACACTGTTGTACTGAAATGACATATGCATCCTTGATTTTGGAATAAGGACCCTAGAAGCAACCAAACACAATTCCATGAATCCAGAGGGAGAACTACACTCGGCACAGTAAAGATTCCTGCAAACATGAATCTAATCAGATGATCAAAGAGCCTATCATCAGTACTGGAATAAACTGAAATTTTGGGTATATTTGTCAAAGACACATATCTTGAATTGAATTACAAGGAAAAATAAGATAAAGTCAAACTGAGGGACGTTCTAGGAAATAAAAAGCCGGCATTTTTCAACACTGTTAAAGACATGACCGTCAACAAAAATGGAGTATGTATTTGGCTGAAATCAATCAATCTTTCTCTGTCTTTTCTCTCTCTCTCTCTCTTTTTCTCTGGAGGAGCAGTAAGATTGAACTCAGGGCCTCCTGCATACTGGGCAAACATGCTATTCCTGAGGTAAGTATGTGAGACTTTTTGGTTTTTTTTTTTTTAAAAATCATTGTTATAATTAATTTTATTAAAGTAAGTACCTTTCTGAAACTTGAAAGCCTTTATTTCCTGTAGGTTAACAATTTTAACAAATTCCACTTTTATATTTGTTTTGTATATATTCTTTTTCTGTTTTAAGCACTTAATATATTCTTCAAATTACAGGAAATCTTATTTTAATATATGAAATGTTACAAATTTTCATATTACCCTTGTGCAAAGGTCACATTAATCTCTATATTGGGTCCAATTTTAGTGTATGTGCTGAACTGAGCACCATCCTTTTAAAAACTGCTTGTCTACAAACATTTCAGTGGTAGATTTATGCCAAATAGATTTTTGTATGTCAGATAATACAAGAACTGGTAGGAGGCAGATATTATTAAGGATGGAAATGGGGGAAAGAGAGTACTTTAACTGGGGATGGATTAGCAAGTGTTATACAGGAGGAGTGAAGAAAGATAAATAATGCCTAGCTGGTATAAGAAAACCAGAGGGAATGATATTAATCCAAAAAACTACTAAAGAATTACACACATAATACCTCTACATGAGTTGGTATGTATAGCTGGAGATTACATAACAAGAAAAACGTTCTTTTGAGTTGTTGGCCAGGGTAGTCTCCAAGACTCCCAAAATTAACATAGGCTATTACCACAGCCTTTGACTGCCTCCCAGAACTTGGAAGATAAGACCTTATTGCTACAGACAGGCCACACTTCAGACACAGGACTTCGAGCAACTGAGCTAGAACTGACCTGGAAGTTTCCTCCCTGAAGACTAGCTCTCATAGCATCAGAGGTATCAAGTTGCCAAGGGAGGAAACCATCAATAGTCATACCCGGTTATAAAGCCTAACAAACAACAATGACTGGCCCAACAAACTATTGCTATTGGTGTAATACTGGCACCTTTATCTTGGGGGTAATCAATAGCTGTTTAATTGGAATTAAGGCCCACTCAATGGGAAGAAACTCATGTTGGTACTGTTTGGCTAGAGAGCTCATAGATCCTAGTAAATCCTACTTCTGCCACATCCCTAGACCAACATAATTTCTTACTATATTCTACATATACATCGTTATATATATAAATATATCTTTCACCTCTCATCAAAGAAGCTTCTCTTTGCAACAGATGGAGACTTTTACAGAGTTCCAAAACTGGTCAGTGTCTATGAGACACTTAACCCTAAGTGACACAACTTCAATGCAACCTCTATACATAGGATGAATGCATCTCTCAACTCACCAGAGAAGTTTCCTCGTGCAACAGACAGTGATTAACACAGAAACCCGAAATTGGCCAACGAGCAGAGAACAAGAGGCTACAGAATGCTTATCCCTGGTTAGGATACTTCAAACCTCCCAAAGCTAAGAGATCATTGTGGAAGAGAAAGCAGAAAGATTGTAAAAGTCAGAGGGATGACCACAAGAAAACAAGAGTCTTCCAACTCTCAGTTATGCCTATGAACTCGGAGCAGTAGTGAAAACATGCACAAATCCTAAACAAGCTCAAACTAGACAAAAATGCCACAAGCATGCAGAATTGGGTAAGAGATCCCAACTCAACCCAACAAACTTTTGGCAATTGATGGCTGGTGGGAGATCATTAGAAAATAAGAAAAGTATTGTTTTCATAAGTTTAAAAAGTTTATTCAGACTTCCATTTTGAATTCAAAATTGGTGTGTGTGTGAGGGGGGGAGTTGTCAATCAATCAAAAAGGACTGACAGATTCCTATGATCATGTCTGGATTTTACATTGCCCAATATGACAGCTACCAGCCACAGGTAGCTTATGAACACTTCAAGTGGGGAGCTGAATTTTAAATTAGTTTCATGGAGATCATTACTGCTGTATTGGGCATTATAATCTAAAGGATCTGGGAAAAGACACCATCATAGTGAGTTGTTACATGTAAAAACTCCTATTCTTCTTAGAAAATAATAAAATATCAAAAGCATGTACAACTAAAGAGAAACAATCTCACTAAATTCTTTTACTTCACTATGTCAATAATAATTCTATTAATTTCAATTTAATAATTTTACATAAGTGGTTGCTAGTACTGTTACTATTATTTTTCTTCACCCTTTCCTCCTTGACATACAAGATACCAGAGCACAAAAATCTGAGAAATTGTGCTGTATACTATCCTAATCACTTAGAGCTTTCAATATAGTATGCTCTAGTACTCACAGATCACTGATTCAAAAGTTTTCTTTGTAACAGACATGCAAAATATGCTTCTGAGAAGTAGGATATGATGATAAACGCCTGAAATCTCAGTACATCAAAGGATGAGATATGAGGATTATAAATTGGAGGGAAACATGGAATCCATTAGCAAGACTCTGTGAGAGGAGGAAAGAGAGGCAAAAGTAAAGAAAGAAATTGGGGGGGGGGGAGAAAATGAAGAAAAGAACTTTTGTTTGAGACAGGGTCTTGGTGTAGCCCCAGCTGGCCTGGAATTTCCTATGCAGACCAGGCTGTACTAGATCCCACAGAGATCTGCCTGGCTGTCTCCCAAATACTAGAATTAAAGGTGCATATACCACCACACATGACTCTTAGTGGCAACTTGTAATTAAACAAAATAAACAAGAGTTTTGAGGATAAAAATGCATCTGATGGTAAAAGATATGTTGAATAAAACTATTTTGGAAGGTGAGTTTTAAACATTTGGGCAATAAACTCTCTGGAATGATTATACTATTAATAAAGGAAAACAGTAGAAACTGAGACAGGAGATCATGAGCTGAAGGACAGCCTGTACTATTAAATGAGTTCAAGGCAAACAAGCAACATAGTGAAACACAGCTTCAAAAAACAAAATAACAGTTTTCCAGGCTTCTGGGAACTTGCTCATATGAACTTACAGCAATGTTGCACAAGACCCACGCAAACTCAAACCATAAAAAAAAAAATGAGCATACAACTGGGGAAATGAATAAGGAGCCCCAACCTTAGCTAAGGAACTACTGGCAGCTAATCACTGCTGGGTGAGGAAGAAGTTTGTGTTCTTTAAGGGAGTGATGACCAGGCTGACCAGGTTCCAGGGGATGAACTCACAGTGAGGGATATCTAGGGACATAAACTTGATTTGATAGGCCTTAACATATATGACAGAATGCATGAAATTTGGTGGGAGGGGAGTATAAGGGGGTGCAGATAGGGAAAGGGGTCTAAATATGATCAAGATGTATGAAATGCACAAAAATTCAACAAAAATAGTTTTAAAAAACAAAAGGTAATGTGAAGAGGGCATGTCTAAAGTAAAAAACATGGAAATTGGCAAACAGTAAAAGTTCTGATCTCAAAGTATTAAGTTTAATAATCATTTTAAGAACATTTTAAACGTAAAATTCTTACAAAGTCATTTCCGTAGATTCATAAACTACAAAGTCAAAAAAACCTCTAACAATAAGAACTGCTATTAAGATGACTCAAATTTTTTAACTTATAACACAACTGAAATTTTGTAATTCTAATTCTCCTTTAAATCAAGACTAAAACATTTCATTTGGACTTGACCCTTTGACAATTACATCTGTGAGCTGAAGGAAAAAAAGCCATGTAAATGCTTTAGGATACTTTGTTATTCAGAGAACAAAACAGAAAGAAACACTCTGTTAGCTTCCTAGGTCTGTCACAATAGAAAGATATTTCACACACACACGGGGATATTTTAAATTTTCACTTAATGTTTGGTATAGAGTGTGGAATAAAAACATTTTATTAAACATCAATGCATGAAAACTGCAGAGAAAGTAACAAAAAGGAAAGAGTACTGGGAAGAAATCAAGGCTATCTAAGAATAAACTAGGTCATTTGGGTGGCTGGTTGCCAAGCAACTATGATTTCTCACTGTTTTCCTTTGGGATAATCCAATCTTTCAGGTTTTATTAAATTATTTTTTCTTCTATAAGATTTATATTAACATACTTCGGAATCATACTAATGAGAAAATTGTAAGATTTACATGAAGAAAAATTTTAAATTCTACTGAAAGGCATAAGAAACAACCAAAATAGAACTTCCTTCTCTAACAGATCAGAGAATATGTTAATTATTCCCAAATTAATTTATAGAATCGACCCAATTCCAACCCTGGTTACTGATTTATCTATTTTTAGATAGCAGGTGCTACCAAATTAATTCGAAAATGTATCTAGAGAAGTAAGAAATGTAAACAGCTAACTTCTGAAGGGACAATATTCAGTTATACTATAGAATAAGCTACAATGCACACTGAAGCAGGGTTGAACTCAAAAGGTAAAGACCTGAGAGTACTTGCCATGTGAGCAGTAGAGTCAAGAGCACAGTTCAAGGTGTGCAAGCAGAACAGATACACGGGCTATTAAGTGTGCATCAGTGCATATTGCAAGCATGCACAAAACATGCACGGAAAACTAGGATACTGATAAGCTTAAGTTTCACATCAGTAGATTAGTATGTGGTTATTTTTTTTTTTAAATCCAGGGGAAACTTATCTCCTACAGTAGGAACTCCTACCTTTATTCTCTACATACAAAAAATTCCCAATTGAAAGAAAAAAAAAAAGGACGACGTTTATCAAAAACAAGTATAAAAGTATTTAAAGAGTTTTTAATTCTTTGTTTAAACCATGTTGTGCTAGGTCTGTTCATGGTATCAAAAGTTAGGAAACGGGCTAGAGAGACGGCTCAGTGGTTAAGAGGCTTGACTGCTCTTGCAGAGGACCCGGGATTGGTGCCCAGCACTTACATGGCACCTAACAACCATCAGTAACTCCATTTCCAGGGGATCCAACACCCTCTTTTGACTTCTGCAAGCACTGCACAACCCAGGTGCACATATACACACACGCAGGAAATACACTCATACACATAAAATAATAATAACAACAATAATAATGATAATAAAAACACTACATAAAGAGCCGGATGTGTTGGTATACTCCTTTAATCTCAGCACCCGGGGCAGTGGCAGAAGCAGGCAGCTCTCGGTGAGATCAAGGCTGGCCTGGTCTGCACAGCAAGTTCTAGGTCAGTTGGGGCTACAGGGAGAGCCTGTTTCAAATAACAAGAAAAACTCCCCATGGGCTAGAGAGCTGGCTCAGCGGTTAAGAGCACTAGCTGTTCTTACAGAGGACTCGGGTTCAACTGCCAGCACTCACCTGGAGGCTAACCATCCGTAACGCTTTCTTCTGACCTCCCCAGGCATTGCTTAACCTGGGTGCACATACATACATACAGGCAATACATTCATTCACATAAAATATTTTTAAAATAATAAAAACAAATCAAAAATAAAAAAATAAAGTATTCTTTAAGGGGGGGAGGCTGGAGATATGGCTCAGTGGTTTAAGAGCACTGACTTACTGCTCTTACACAGGACCAGGGTTTGATTACCAGGACCCACATGGTGGCTACGAACCATCCTTAACTCCAGTTCCAGGATAATATGACGCCCTCTTCTGGCTTCCCCAGCATAGCACGACACAGGTGCACTCATATACATGCAGGCAATACACTCATACACATAAAAATAATAAAATATATATATATATTTTTTAATTAAAAAATGTTTTAAAGTGTGAGGAAGTTAAGGTTAAAGAGGTGGTTCAGACTTCCCTCTGCTTCCCTGGGGCTTCAGGACCTGACCAACTGGCCTCTCTCTAGGTAAGTTGATCATGCCCTCCATGCCTTGACTCCCCCAGTCTCATTCACCCTCCCATCTCCCCCACCCATCTCTCCTCCTAGCCTGGGTCCTGTCCCACTCCTTGTCTTGCACCCCCAGACACAGGGAAAACCACCACTGCTTCCTGATCCTTTGCATCCAGACCAACCCAGTTCCTTCTTGCTGTCCCCACGAGCTCTCTGGGCCTGGTCCCCCCCTCACCTCTCTCTGCTTCCCTGGGCTGCACAACCTTCCAGTCTCTTTCCTGGACCCTGGAGCTGACCTCTCCGCCTGGGAACACCACTGCTTCCTGATCCCTAGCATTCAGAGGAACCCAGTTCCTTCTCGAGGTCCCCTGGAGCTCTCTGGGCCTGGTCCTGTGCTCACCTCCCTCTGATTCACTGGGCTGCACAACACGACAGCCTCTTTTCTGGACACAGGGGCTGACCTTTTGGCTTCCTGATATTTTGCATCCAGACCAACACAGCTCCTCAATGCAGTCCCCAAAAGCCCTTGGAGCCTCTTCCCACCCCAATCTCCCTTTACATCTCTGAGTGTCAAGGCCACCAGCTGCCTGAGGCCAGTATCTTTCCTGGGCCCTGCTCCAAGGCCAGTCCAAACCCCAAATTCCTGAGGCCAAAATCTTTCCTGGAGGGATCCAGACCTTAGGAGAAAGACTGAGAACATCTGATCCTCATCTGACTTGGGCCTCTGTGGGAACTCCTGAAGACAAAAGCAATCTGGCCACTCCAATATAAAATCAAAAGAGAGAACCGAAAGCTTGGATGAACCAGCTTTTCATACCCAAAAAGTAAACCACAAAAGCACATAAAGTTTACAAAAAGAAGCAGACCTAAACTCGAAGACCTGAGTCTCACACAAGAATCAGAAACTACAAGAAAAATTCACATGTCAAAAATCACAGAGAAAAAATAATAACATAAAAAACCAAAAATAACATATCACCACCAAATACTAATAGTCCTCTAGAGGAGTACAATGAGAACCCCCTAGAGATATGCAGGACATGGAACTCAAAAGAATTATAATTCCTACCATCAACATGATAAAAGAATTCACAAAAATTCACACACAAAAAAAATCAAAGAACAAAAGGAAGACAGGGATAAACTTGTGAATGAATTCAGAAAAGACATAGAAATATTGAAGAATACTCAGGCTGAAATGAAGAAGGAAATGAAATACACAGTAAGTCAATTAGAAACAACAGGAGAAAGCTTCACCAATATGAGGAATGAAGTGGAAAACAAAATAATCAAGACTGGAAGATAAAGTGGACAAACTAGACCACTCAAGCAGACTATGAAAAAGTTAAGAAATCACAAGAATGGAATATGCAGGAATTGTGTGACACTATTAAAAGACCAAACTTACAAATCATAGGCATACAGGAAGGAGAAGAATCCCAAGACAATGGCATGGACCAGATCTTCAACAGAATCGTGAAAGCTGTAGAAGAAAATTTCCCAAAATTTCCCAGAAAGACATGCTCATACAAATACAAGAAGTATAGAGAAGACCAAACAGACAGGACCAGAAAAGAAACTCTCCACGGCACATCTTAGTAAAAACACTAAGCGTACAGAACAAAGAGACAATACTGAAAGCTGCAAAAGAGAAACAACAAGTCATATATAAAGGAAAACCCATTAGGATTACAGCTGACTTTTCAGTGCAAACTATGAAAGTCAGAAGAGCCTAGACAAAAGTATTCCCAGTTTGGGGTTTTTTTTTTTTTTGGTCTTTTTGAAACAGAGTCTTTCTGTAGCCCCAGCTATCCTGGAGCTCCCTATGTAGACGAGGATGGCCTTGAACTCTGAGATCCGCCTGCCTCTGCCTCCCTAGTGAGTGCTGGGATTAAAGGTGTGTGCCACCACACCCGGCCCTATTCCCAGTTTTAAATGACCAGAGATGCCAACCCAGATTACTATACCCAGCCAAAATGTCTATTATAGTAGAAGAGGAAAGAAAAATCATCCATGACATATAGGCTGAAGGAATTCATGTCCATAAAAACCAACCCTTCAGAGAGTTCTGGAAGCAATAGAAAGAGCTGAAGAAAGGAATGATTTGAGCTGAAGAAAGGAATGATTATAGTCAAAGGGTTGTGGACAGAAATTCAACAAAAGTTTAACTGTGGAAAAGTACAGCTATATCAAGAGTATAAACAGAAATAAAAATGAGAGGATTCAATACATATCTTTATAACTTTAAATATTAATGGACTGAACTCCCCAGTCAAAAGACACAGACTAGGTGAAAGGATTAAGAAACAAAACCCATCTTTTTCTTGTCTGCAGGAAACTAATCTCACTTTCAAAGACAGGCACTATCTTAAGGTGAAATGATGGAAGACAATATACCAAGCAAATGGCACTAAGAAAAAAGCAGGTGTTGCAATTCTAACATCTGACAAAATAGACTTTAAACTAAAACTAATCAGAAGAGATAAAGAGGGCCACTTCATTCTGATCAAAGGAACAATAAACGCAAGAACATATTACAATCCTTAACATATATGCACCAAATTCTGGTGCACCCAAATTCACAAAAACAACACTACAGGACTTTAAGACACAGATTAACCCCAACTCAGTAGTAGGGGACTTCAATACCTCACTGTCTCCATTAGACAGGTCAACTGGACAAAGAATAAACAGAGAAATATCTGAATTAAACAACACCACATATCAAATGGACCTAAAAGACATCTACCGAGTATTCCACCCAAGCACCAAAGGACATACTTTCTACTCAGCACCCCATGGAACCTTCTCCAAAATCGACCATATACTGGGGCACAGAACAAAGCTCAGCAAATACAAAAAGATTGAAATAATTCCATGTGTTCTATCAGACCACA
>NW_008336359.1:1651055-1651768 GCF_000622305.1 Nannospalax galili
AGATTAAACAACACACTCCTGAATGATGGCTGGGTCAAAAGAGAAATTAAGAAATAAAAGTATTCCTGGAACTAAATGAAAAGGACAATACAACACAACAAAACCTCTGGGACACACTGAAAGCTGTCCTTAGAGGGAAGTTTATAGCTCTAAGTGCCTACATCAAAAAATAGGAAAGAATACAAATAAATGACTTAATGCTGCAACTCAACACACTTGAAAAGCAACAACAAACGAAACCCAAACCCAGCACACAAGAAGAAATAACAAAAATCAGGGCAGAAATTAATGAAATTGAAACAAAGAAAACAATACAAAGAACCAACAAATCCAAGAGCTGGTTCTTTGAAAAGATAAACAAGATTGACAGACTGCTAGCCCCCTGAACGAAAAGAAAGAAAGAGCACTCCAAACTGACAAAATCAGAGATGAAAGAGGAAATATCATGACACCAGAAAGATACAGAACATTATAGGGGAATACTTTAAAAACCTATATGCTACCAAATATGAAAACCTTAAGGAAATGGACAGATATCTAAAGGCATGGGAACTACCAAAACTAAACCAAGAAGAGATTAATAGCTTAAACAGACCCATAACACAAAAAGAAATTGAAACAGTAAAACAAAATCTCCCTACTAAAAAAAGCCCAGGACCAGATGGATTTACAGCAGAATTCTATCAGACATTTAAAGAAGATCTACATCCAGT
>NW_008336359.1:1651961-1652583 GCF_000622305.1 Nannospalax galili
TCACATCAAAAAGATTATCCACCATGATCAAGTCGGCTTTATCTCAGAGGCAGGGAAGGTTCAATATACGTAAGTCAATAAACATCATAAATCATATAAATAGGATCAAAGACAAGAACCACATGGTCATCTCAATAGATGCAGAGAAGGCCTTTGACAAAATTCAATATGCATTTATGTTCAAAGTCCTGGAGGAAACTGTACTGGAGGGAACATACCTCAACATAATTAAAGCCATATGTAACAAACCCACAGCCAACATCATTCTAAATGGAGAAAAACTGGAAGCATTCCCATTGAAATCAGGAACCAGACAAGGCTGTCCACCATCCCCACTTCTCTTTAACATAGTGCTTGAAACTCTTGCAAGAACAATAAGACAAGAGCAGGAAACCAAAGGAGTACTAATTGGAAAAAAGATCAAACTATCCCTTTTTGCAGATGATATGCTATATATATCTAAGAGATGTCAAAAATTCTACCAGAAAACTCCTAGAAATTAACATGTTCAGTAAAGTGGCAGGTTACAAAATTAATCTACAAAAGTCTGTTGCCTTTCTATATACCAATAACAAGCAATCAGAGAAAGAGCACATGGAAACACTCCCATTCACGATAGCCA
>NW_008336359.1:1655697-1659448 GCF_000622305.1 Nannospalax galili
AAAATTAAAAAAAAAATTAATTTCTGTAATTTAGAGAGAAAACTACCATATATTCTTTTTAGTGTACTTTATCACTGTATTTAGTGTACTTATTAGTATATAATTGTTTACTGTATAATTTCTTTTTTTCCCCAAGTGCTGGGATTTATTATTTTTATTTTACGTATATGAGTATATTGCTTACATGTAAGTAGGTGTACCCATGTCATACAGTGCCTGCAGAGGTCAGAACAGGGTGCCTGATTCCCTGGAACTGGAGTTACAGACAGTTGTTAGCTGCTGTGTGGGTGAGTGCTGGGAATCAAACCCGGGTCCTCTGCAAGAGCAGTCAGTACTGTTAACTGTTGAGCCATCTCTCCAGCTCCTTACTGAATAATTTCTTAAAGGCTTAATAATAACATTGTCATTTGAAATTATGGTATCAGGAATGATATTTACTGAGCCAGGTATAGTGTCATGCTTGTAATCCTAGCACCGAGGCGCTAGCTACATAAGGAGACTGTCTCAAGAAAGAAATGACACTTATTTTTTTTCTCCTTGAAACTATTTTCACATTTACAAAAATAAAATCCTGTACCTCTTAAAATCTCAAATGTGAGAGGAATGCAGGAAATCATTGAATTCAATCCCTTGGGTTCTGGATAGCTTTAGTGTCAGCTTGACACATCTGGCTTGAGGGAGCCTCAACTGGGGGAATTGCCTCCATTGTACTGGCTTGTGGCCATGCCTGAGGGGCATCTTCTTGATGAGTGATGTAGGAGGGCCCAGCCCACTGTGGGTGGTGCCACCCCTGGGCAAGTGGGCCTGTGTTGCATAAGAAGGCAGGCTGAGCAGGGGCCAGGGGAGCAAGCCAGTAAGCAGTGTTCCTCCATGGCCTGTGCTACAGTTCCTGCTTCCAGGTTCCTGCCCTGAGTTCCTACCTTGGGCTCCCTGATTAACTGCGACCTGGGAGATGTAAGACTAATAACCCTTTCCTCCCCAAGTTGGTAGTGGTAAGAGTATTTTGTCACAGCAATGAAGAAACAAACCAGGACACCTTGTTTTTGCAGAATTTCGTATTAAAAATTTTGAATGAGCCTTCTAGGGTCTTGTGTGTGTTTGGCAGGCACTCTGTAGGAGTCACATTACTAGGTAGTGATGCTCATATCGAGGCGTTGAGATAATTTTAAACGTTGAGAATTGGTTTAGAATTATTCTTTGAATCATTTTGTCTCATGTGAATGTTGAATTCCTAACAACTTATAACTTTGCTTCTCTCTTTTATTATTTGATACAGTTCGTGTTGAATCTTTTGTGTCCTTCCAGTTTCTTCTTTGATGTTTTTTAGAGACAGGGTTTCCCTGTAGCCTCAGCTGGTCTGGAACTCCTGTGTAGACCAGGCTGGCCTAGATCTCACAGATACTCACCTTCTTCTGCTTCTGAAGTGCTAGGAATTAAAAATGTGTGCCATCATGCCTGGCTTTCCAGGTTTTTTTTTTAAGTGGTTAAATAGTAATTTGAAATTGCTTTAACATCAGAAAATGTTGGTCTATAAAATAAATATCTTTTAAGCAGGTTTTTTGTTTTTTGTTTTTTTTTAATATAAAGAGCATTTCTGTTCTATCTATACTCTAGGCCAAGAACTCCTCCACCCGTTTGGTTCTGTTGAAAGATTATTGTGGGAGCATCATTTAAATTTCTTTTATTAGACTTTTCCACATAGTTTAATACAGGAACATTTCTTGTACATAATCCTTATTTTAGGAGATAATAACATGATAAACTGAAGCAGTATTTGACATTTTAAAATCAAATAGACTGTTTATTATTAATAACCACTCATGTGCTTTTTGTTTCTCTTGGGGATCAGATTCAGGGCCTTAAGTATGCTATGCAGGCTTCATATTTTTGCACTGTATCCCAAACTGTTAGAATAGACGGTGGTTTTTTTAATGAAAATTTTCTTTATAGATTATAAATAAGACATATGCAATCCAGAAAAATAAAGGGGGAAAAAAAAGCAGTGATCTATTTGCTCACAGATAATTGCTAATTAGTACTAATATTCTCTCCATTCTGATATTAGTGTGTGTAACTCTACCAGGCTGGCCTTGAACTCACAGAGATCCACCTGCATCTGCCTCCCAAGTGCTGGGACTACAGTCGTGCACCACCATGCCCGGCTTCACATTATGATTTTTAACAACTTCATGTTATTCCCTTGTTAGGAGAACTATAATTTAGCCTTTTTTAATAAGCATTGAAGTTCTTTCCTGTTTTATGCTCTTACAAATAGTTCTGCAACAATACTTAACATTTTCTTATATGGTCATGTTTCCCACAGTGAAGTTGCTAGCACAAAGGAGATGCTTATTTTATATATATATAATTTTATTGGGGAGGTTCTTTTTGAGACAGGGTCTCCCTGTAGCCCCAGCTGTCCTGGATTCACCATGGAGACCAGGCTGGCCTAGAACTCAGATCCTCCTGCCTCTACCTCCTGAGTGCTGGGATTAAAGGCGTGCATTGCCACACCTGGCATTTTATATTTTTATACATTTAACACATTTGCTTTCTGTAAAAGTAGTTTTCCTGCTTATCTTTATTAATATAAGTAAATAATTGTATCTTATTCTTAAACTTTTATGCAGTAATTTATAATGAATATTTGCAGTAATTTCTGTTAGTGTTATTTACGCGCACTTTCTCTTTTTAAAATCTTAGTGTATGTTTTGTGTGTGTACAATGTACAGTGCTTGTGTCTGAAGGTCAGAAGACAACCTTGGGTGTCAGTCATTGCCTTCTACGTTGTTTGAGATCTCTTTCTTGTTTGTCATTGTGAACTCTCCAGTCCAGCTACCCTAGGAGCTTCCAGAGATTCTTCTTTAGGAACATTGGGATTATAGCCATGTACTGCTGGTAGTTATATGAGTTTGATTTAGAAAATCCTTTCCTACACCTATATCTTGTAGGTTTTTCCCAATGTTTTGTTCTAAAAGTTGCAGAGTTTCAGGCTTTACATTGGGGTCTTTGATCGATTTGGAATTGACTTTTGTGCACATGAAAGATAGGGGTTTAGTTTCATTCTTCTACAGGTGGAGATCCAGTTTTGCCAGCACCATTTGCTGAACATGCTTCCTTTCCTCCAGTGAATGTTCTTGGCCCCTTTGTCAAATATCTGGTGGCTGAAGTTGCATTTAATCGTATTTTTGTCTTCAATTTTGTTCCATTGATCCATGGGTGTATTTTTGTGTCAGTACCATGTTGTTTTTATGACTATAGCTCTGAAATACAGCTTAAAATCTGGTATAGTAATCCCCCCAGCATATCTGAGGTCTTTCGTGCTTCCATATGAACCTTAGGATGGTTTTTTCCAATTCTGTGAAAAATGTCATGGGGATTTTGATTGGCATTGCATTGAATCTATATATGACTCTTGGTAGGATGGTCATTTTCACAATATTAATTCTTCCAATCAATGAGCATGGGAGGTCCTTCCATCTTCTGATGTCTTCCTCAATTTCTTTCTTTAAAGAGTTAAAATTTTCCTTGTAGAGCTCTTTAATGTCTTTGGTCAGGTTTATTCCAAGGTATTTTGTTGTGGCTATTGTGAATGGGAGGGTTTCCCTGTGCTCTTTCTCTGACTGCTTGTCATTGGTATATAGAAAGGCTATAGACTTTTGTAGGTTAATTTTGTAACCTGACACTTTACTGAATGTGTTAATAATTTCTAGGAGTTTGAGCGTGGAATTTTTGGCGTCCCTTAGATATA